>NW_005871483.1:316112-366473 GCF_000147115.1 Myotis lucifugus
CTGTGTTTTGTGCGCCAGGAAGGAGCGGCAGGGAAGTGGAGAGAGGAGGGCTGGGGGCAGGGGGAGGGCCCGCTGAAGAGTTTTGCTGGGTCGGTTTCAAAGGTGCTGGTCTGTCTGTCCGAGAATGATGGGTGCTTTTCTACGGGGAGCTTGGGGATTGCGGCCTGGGGGGTTCGGGCTGTTGTCCCTCAATGGCGCATCCTTTTGAAGTTAGAAAGTTTAGCATCATCTGTATAAGCACCTTTGCTTTGTTACCTAAACCACTTCCCTTAAGGATGCCTGAGATTGCCTCCTGGGGACAGGAGGGGAGCTGTCAAGCTCCTCTTGGCGGAGGCATCAGAAGACCCCCATCCCTCGCCCTTGTTGGCCTGTGTGTTCCTTTCCAGCTGGTCTTCCTTCTCAGGGCCGCTTCCACACAACGCTTTCATGGCCACAATGCTTTCATGGCCATCTCTGTTTTTTCCTTCAACTCTTTATGAGATTTGAGACTTTTGCAACACTTTAATATTTGCTTGGAGTTTGCAGTGTGTTTCATGCTCCTTGCAGTGTTATGAGCCAGGATTGAGCACTTGCTAGTAGAGAGTTCAGTTCCTACTATGGTCTGTCCCTGAGCCTTTTTCTAATGTTCTCCTTCACTTGGTGAGCTATATGCTGCCACCAAAAGTAGTTTTGTTGGCTTCAGAATCTTCCTAATATGGTGAAGTGGGAGTTAAGACATAACAGATAAACTGTAGAAGTCATGAATCTGGTCTAAAAGCCATCTTAAACTCCCAGGCCCGTTTAAAATGGTAGAACACCGTGTTTTCTCTCCCCTTTTTTAAATGACTTCGAGACTGTTGCTCTGCTCTGGTGTGCTTAGACTGTGTGGTGTTTTTTTCATGTGTTTACCTCAACACCAAAGAGTGTTTAGAAAGAAAATAGCTGTCTTTTTCACCACCTCCTCGGAATAACAAATTGCTTCTATTTATATAGAACCCCATCCCAGGCTTCTGGACGCCTTGTAAATTATGGCAAAAACTGTCTTAAGTATGGGTTCATAAGTATCTTATTTGGGTCATGTTTTTTAACCATTTAATTTTTAATTTTCTACAAACTTTCACATATGGTATTTCTAAATTTAGTCACTGGAATTTAATATGGCAATGAATACTAGATGCTAAAAAAAATTAATAGAGCTGTATAATGCTGTCTTTAAAGTTTCAAACACTGTAATATGGAGCTCCAAGTTATTTCCTGCTTGCTTTAAACATGAACTGTCATGACTTAAGTTGACTAACTTTGGAGACATTTGCATTCTAAACATACTAGACAGGAACAACTGGTTTTATTTTAAAGGAGACATTGCCGTATTTTATGGCTGGTTATATGTTCACTTAATTAGTGTCCAAACCTTCCTAGGTGTTCAGGTGCTTCTAGTTCCTCAGTTGCATTGGAAGCTAAAACAGTTTAACTTGTTAAAACACGACATAGTAGTCAAAAGGTAAAATTATGCTTAGAAGTGAAAACAATGTTTTAAGGCATAAATACTAAACCACTGAATTACTATAAGCCACAGGAGTTCAGTGGTTTGAGTGGCCACATTCTAAAATTAGACAAGTTTTTTGGTTGCCACTTGTTTCTCAGTCTTTCACCTTTAAACTGTTTGCTAAATAAGATTTAACCATTTCACATTTATAATTTCATTAGTTAAAGATAAAAACATCATGACACTAGAAGAGGAAAGACTTAAAATAGTTCAAAGAGGCTAGGATATGCCTCCTAACACTAGGATATTCTTAACTAAGATTACTTTTAATTTAATACAGTAATTGCAGCTGGTTTAGATTTAATTTTTTGATTTTTTTTTAAATGAACCTTTTATTTAGAACTTTACCCCCACAAATTTAGAGTTTTCTTGCTTTGCTGGATCCACAAGAGTGGAAAGAAAATAATTATATTTGAATAAATCCTGAATTTGAGGTGAGATGAAATTATATAATAAGAGGGGAATTGGCAGAGTAGGTTAGAATTTCAATTCTGCCACTAACTAGCTTCATGTGCCTGTTTTCTTATCCTCAGTTGAAGGGTTGGTCTAGAACCCCCATCATCCCATAGAACTTTCTGCAGTAATGGAAATGCCCTATATCGGTGCTGTCCAGTATAGTAGTCACTAGCCACATGTGCCTATTGAGCACTTAGGGTAGGTAATGCTACTGAGGAACCCGATTGTTTTTTCCCCACTTCATTGATGTGATCGGTGTACATTTAAATAGCTGCATCTATGCCATATTGGACATATAGATATGCAACAGTATTTCCCAAGCTCAGCTAGTCTCTAGAATCACCTCTTACTGTAGATTTCTTGTGAAAATACCAAACCTCTCTCCTGGAGGTTATCATCCAGTAGTCTTGTAGTGGGGTCTGGGAATATATGTTTTTAATGCATGTCCCACAAAGTTTATCACATTGGCTAGGGAAACACTGCATTAGAAGATTTCTGAGCTCCCTTCTAGTTCTCACTTTAATATTGATAACCTAGCATAGTAGAAATGAGCTCTGGGCAGAGTTGGCAAACTGGCCTGGTTTTAGCTCTGCCACCTCCTGCCCTGTGATCTTAGGCAAGTTCCCTAATCTCTTGAGCTTCATTTTTCTCATCTAAAATATGGGCTGAAATCTGCCTCCCTCCCTCCTAAGGTTTCTGTAAATTTCTAATCAGATGTGACCATTGTATAAGAAAATGTAAGCTGCTATAAATCATCATTTAAGTGTTATCTTCCCAGGATTCCTTTTTCTTTGTCCCTTTTCACTGTGTTACCCAATTCCTACTTCATTCTTAAAGAACCGGTTGTATACAGTATTTCTTAATTAATACAGTAATTTCTTGTCTTCCCCACTGTTTGGCCATAGTTTTGCCGTCTAGTCCTAGGACATACTAAACCTAACACTTTTTTGTATTTCTGGTGCTTAGCATAATAATTTGTATCTATTGCTCAATAAGTATTGGTTAATACCACCTATTACTTTAATTTTAGGTTTCAAAACTTTAATTAGTTAGTTTCAGATTATTTTATACACCAGAAAAATAACCTCCTGTGTCCCCATAGGTGTTTAACCTTTTTTTTTTTTTAGAGAGAGGAAAAGTGAGGGAGGGAGGGAAACAAACATCGATGTGAAAACAAGAAACATCGATCCGTTGCCTCCTGTATTCGCCCCGATCCGGGATTGAACCCTCCAACCTGGTTATGTGCCCTGACCGGGAATCAAACAGGTGACCCGCCGAAACCGGTTTTGCTCAGTGGATAGAGCGTCGGCCTGCGGACTGAAGGGTCCCAGGTTCGATTCTGGTCAAGGGCATGTACCTGGGTTGCGGGCACATCCCCAGTGGGAGATGTGCAGGAGGCGGCTGATCGATGTTTCTCTCTCATCGATGTTTCTAACTCTCTATCTCTCTCCCTTCCTCTCTGTAAAAAATCAATAAAATATATTTTAAAAAAACAAAACAAAAAAAAAAAACAGGTGACCCTTTGGTGCACAGGACAATGCTCAACCAATTGAGCCAGGGTGATTGTTTCATTACTAATTACCCATAGTTATTATTGCTTAGTGATTATATATCTTTTGAGCAACTAGCTCCAAATATGTTTTTAAAAGATAAGCACCAAGAGAATACCATCAGTTTACATTAGTATTTTTAGGTTATATCTAGCCAACATGTTGCTGAATAACCTGTTTAACTTGTTTTCGCTATATTAACATATTAATAAATGATATCGTTCGATCACTCAGACTGCATTTGCACTACAGCTTTAGTATGAATTCTGTCATTTGGGTAAATTGATAGCTAATAATGATCTTTAAGACCCTCTAGGCTACTATGTTTCAGACGTAATTTTGACATGGTTGTCTTATTTTTAATAGCTTTTCAGGTTCATGCTTAAGGATTCATAGCTTTCTTCTGAAGAACTGAAAGTCCATTCATGTGAATTATTTATTTTATCATACATCCTTTCTGTGTGGTAAGTGGTATTTTCCTTATTTTGAAGAGATGGAAACTGAGACCCAAGTTATTGTTAATATTCAAAATCATAAGTGATAGAACCGGAACCCAAAGAAGTAGAAATTTGTATTTCTTATAGATCAAGGAGTAGCTTCCTTTTGCTCACTGTTACTTTAAATCTTAGAGTATAGTTATGTAATATATTGACCTCTCCTGTAATTCCCTGGGTACTTTTCACTTTCTCTAGGTAGGTTATTCAGGATATTAATTTCCATTTCCTCCTGATAATATCATTAACCTGAGTTTATTTCACATTGAACTTGTGGGAAACAAAAACTCAATAATCCCAAATCCTTACCATTTATTTTCCTCCTAATAGTAAGCTTAGAAAGAATGAAGACATATCTGTTTAGGCTGGTGAATTGTATCACTGTGCTGGACTGTGCTTTTCATCTTATGGTGGAATGGGGAAGAGACCATAAGAGCTAAATAGCTCTTTAATCTTCTACTGAGTCCAGTCATTATAGCATATCTATTAATTTTTATTTTGAATTTTGTAAGTTCACACATAAAATTTTCAAATTTAACGACTTAGGACAAAATATAAAACTTTGAAAATTATGTGGGCCACACTACTAGTTTGGGTAATAGATGTTAACTGTTAATGAGTTTATTCATATCGAAATTATACTATTATTGTTTGCATATTTATACATTTAGAATCTCAAATGTTTTCTGTAAAATTTCTCCTAGAAACCTTTAGACTTTCATTGGAACTTTTGTTTGATTATCCAATAAGTTAGTGGCTGTATCTTTTAATTACTTTGTAGATTTTATAGGGAGGAAGGTTCATCAGGGTGACAGTTATAGTAGGAAAATGAAATTCTACTGATTTGTGACTCCTCACATTTTGCCACTATAAAAGCTTGTGTTTACTTTTTGCTGTTTAAAAAAAAGAAAATGAAAAATATAAAAATGTTTAAATCATTCTCCCATCCCATTCTCACCCTGTTAAGAGTTTAGCTTTTCCTTCTAGTGTCTTTCTAAAATCCATATATAAACAAGCAATCTCTGCATACACCAGCATATATAAAGTGAGTTGTGCTATTCATCACTTACAGTTTATGTTTTTCACTTTTACCTATTGCTAATCGTTCTCCTAATGATGGTGAGTTTTTTAATTATTACATTATTGCTGCAAGAAACCTTTCCACATAGATTCTTGTGTCCTGGAGGCAGATTTGTAAAGGTGGAATTACATGGTCAAAAGGTTTTCATAAATAATGTCAAGTTGCGTTCCAAAAAGATGGCATAAATTTGCCAATGCCAGATGTCTCTCAAATTTTATTAGTTTCATGAATTTTCAAAATGTAGTTTATTCTTTATAAAAATTAACATTTATTTTTGTAAAAGACATGCATTTGATAGTACAATATTAAACAGTGATAAAAGTACTGCCAAAAAAATATCAATTGCAGCAATCCTTTTCCCAATTCAGCTCTCTTGAGACCAACTACTTTTAATTCATTTAGCTTTTTTATCTAGTATTTACCTCCATTATTCTAAATATTAGGTTTATATTACTCAGTGCATGAATTTTAGATATTCTCTTTTTACTTCCACTGTGTTGGGTGAAGAGTCACCATATATGCTCAAAAGTAGGTGAGGTTTCCCCACCTGCAGTCATCCCATTACCTTATATTCAAGGACTTAGTCACTTAACACAAGTTTTCAGTTTTATTTGATCCTTGTTTTCTAAGCATGCGGATGTTAAATAACAGAACCATAATTAAGAAAAAAGAGAAGAGCAGTTAAAATTTAACCCAGATTTAAGATCATTCCTCTGACTCATATTATTAGTGTTCATTTTAGCTGTATGGCCTTGGCCAAATTGCTTAGTCTATTTGAGCCTCTACTTCCTCATCTATAAAATGGGAGTAATAGTACTTATAAAGGTTAAATATATCACTACACATTAAGTGCTTAGACTGTGCCTAACACTAAGTGTCCTATAAATGTTAACTGTATTAATAATTATGAGACTTTTGCAAATCACCATAAAAAGTAATCCTGTAAGATGTTATTATGAAATTTACAAATAAACCCCTATAGGGCTAACTATGTTTCTGAACCAAATGAGATAAAAATGAAGAAGACTTACTCTGAAAAACTGTTAGATGATACAAAAAGTGAATCTAATGACAGTTGAAGTATTTCAGAAAGTGACAAAAGCAGTATTTCTAAAATAATATATTCCAATATACTACTTAAATATGCATGTGTGGACTTCTAGGTCTAGCCTGATCCAATTTTCCCACCCACTTTTCTACAAACCTATAAAACCAACAAAGAGCACATATAAATCAAACACTACCTGTGCCTTCAGTGTTATTAAGAAACAGTTTAACACAACCTTCAGATTACCTATAAGTAGAGAAATAAATCAGATTCTAAGAGCTCCTTCTGCTCTTTACTGTGGATGTGAAGAGTGGGTGAGGTTCACTGAAAAAGTTTAGGGGCATGGAAGATTTAGATGAAGCACAAAATATCACTTCCAAGAGAAAAATTCCAACACTAAGTTCCAAAATACTGAATACAGGTTTGAAATTTGATAGTTTTTAGCTCTAACCACAGAGAAGAACTTGAAAATAATCTACCGAAATGGATAGCCTTAAATTATAAGCATTGCTTCATAGGGAAGGGGTGAAGATATGGAGACTTAGAGAAATGGTAGTGAAGAGAAAGAAAAGAGGAAAAAAATTAATGATGCTTCAGGAAAAGAAAGAGAAAGTAAACTTAAGATGTATTCATGGACTAGGAACTCTGACCATGAAATGAATCGAAAGAGAAAAGAGTGGAACATCTCCATACAGAACTGCTCTAAGAAAGAAACAGTGTGAATCAAAGCATTTCAATTGATGGGGGAGGTGGGAAGGGGAAATATAAAAGTATAAAGAAAGGAACGAACAAGAGAAAGAAATCAAGTTAAAGTAGATCAAACTCAGAAAAGTGAAGGAAAAAAGATGAAAAAAGTCAGAAATGAAGACTTCAGTTATAATAAAGTTCCCACTGAACAATAGATTCCAATGTGAATATAATAAAATACATTGAAGAAAAGCAGGAAAACAATCCAGAAAATGAGATTCATTTTTTTGTTATTTGACAGTTTAAATGGAAGATGGGTCTAAAAAAACCTAATGTGGCCTGGCCAGTGTGATTTGGTAGTTGGGCGTCAACTTATAAATTAGGAGGTCACAGTTCAATTCCCAGTCAGGGCGCATGTCTAGTTGTGGGCTCGATCCCCAGTGTAGGGCATGCAGGAGGCAACCGATCAATGATTCACCCTCATCATTGATGTTTCTATCTCTCTCTCCCTCTCCCTTCCTCTCTGAAATCAATAAAAATATTTTAAATCTAATGTGTGTAATTATTGTCCCTAATAAGGAAAAAAAGTATAATATTTAAAACTATCATCGAAGAAAACTCTGGAAATAAAAGATCTGAATCTGAACATCGAAAGTTCATATCAGAAGATAAACTCAACAGTAGAGCAACATGAGGAAAGAAAATGCTAACCAATGATTCAGTCAAATGTCCTTCAAATGTCAAGACTGTAGAAAAACAATTTTGACTATGCCAAGAACTCGGGGAATACTGTACTCACTAGCCCTTCCTGAAGAAATTTAAGGGCTCAATTTCATTAGGAAGAGGTGTTTGGGCAATTTTCTGCAAAAAGATTGACAGTGAATACTTCATGTATTTTGTTTTGTTTTTTAGCCCAAGAAATTTTGGGTTTCAACAAAGAACCATTCGCCTGAATATTTACATTGATGAGGAAGTGAGCGTACACAGACCTCATCTTGTAACACCAATGTAACATCCTTGATCATCACATTCTGTACATGACTACAGATAGTGTGAACAGGAGCCAGTTCATTTCTAGTTCCCCACTACTGGTCAACCCTCTTTTTTCTTCCAAGGAGACCGAGTTCTAGATTGACCTTCACAATAACTGCATCCCTGAATTCAGAGTGAGGTCAACATTTTCTGGAATGTTGACAGTCTGATTGCTGAGAATGGTCTTATCCTCACCATAGATGCAGCAAAAAAGGAGTTTTGTTTATCTTTTTGAACTAAGATTAAAATCAAGAGTAGGGACATAACTAGAAGAATAGTACCTAAATGTTACTGCATTTTGAGTGTTTGGGGCAACCCTACACTGAGCAAGCTTATTAGAACCATTTTTCCAATAGAATTTGATCATTTTGTGTCTCTGTCACATTTTGGTAATTCTTGTAACATTTCAAACTTTTTCATTATTTTTTAAATACATATTTTTATTGAATTCAAAGAGGAAGAGAGAGGGAGAAACATCAATGATGAGAGATAATCATTGATTGGCTGCCACCTGCATGCCCCCTACTGGGGATCGAGCCCACAACCCGGGCATGTGCCTCAACTGGAATGAAACCTGGGACCCTTCAGTCTGCAGGCCGACGCTCTATCCACTAAGCCAAACCAGCTAGGGCAAACTTTTTCATTATTTATTGTGATCTGTGATCAGTGATCTTTGACATTACTATTGTAATTGCTTTAGGGAGCCAGCAACCACACCTATGCCAGACAGCAAACTTAATTGATAAATATTGTGTAAGTTCTGATGGGTCATTCCCCATCTTCCTGCCCTGGGCCTCCTTAGTCTGAGACAACAATATTGAAATGAGGCCAATTAATAACCCTAAAATGGCCTCTAAGTATTCAAGTGAAAGGAAGAGTTGCACACCTCTCACTCAAAATCTAGAAATGATTAAGCTTACTGAGAAGGGCATGTCAAAAGCTAGGCCTCTTGCCCAGCTGGCATGGCTCAGTGGCTGAACATCGACCTATGAACCAGGAGGTTAAGGTTTGATTCCCCATCAGGGCACATGCCTGAATTGTGGGATCGATCCCCAGTGTGGAGCATGCTGGAGCCAGCTGACCAATGATTCTCATCATTGACGTTTCTATCTCTCTATCCCTCTCCCTTTCTGAAATCAATAAAAATATATTTTTGTAAAAAGCTAGGCCTCTTGTGCCATAGAGCCAAGTTGTGAATGCAAAGGAAAAAGTCTTGAAATTTGAAAGTGCTATTCCAGTGAACATACAAATGTTATGAAAGTGAAACAGCCTTGTATTGGAGCAAATTTTAGTGGTCTGGATAGAAGATCAAACCAAGTACAACATTCCTTTAAGCCAAAACCTAATCTAAAGCAAGACCCTAACTCTTGCAGTGTAGGAAGGCTGAGAGTGATGGGGACACTGCAGAAGTTAGAAGCTAGCAAATGCTGGTTCATAAGGTTTAAGGAAAGAAGCCATCTCCATAACAGAAGCGCAAGATGAAACAGCAAAGTGCTGATGTGAAAGCTGCAACAAGCTGTGCAGAAGACCTAGCTGCGACAATGAAGATGGCTACACTACACAACAGATTTTCAGTGGAAACAGCCTTATATTGGAAGGAGATGCCATTTAGGACTTCCATAGCGAGAGAAAAGTCACTGCCTAGCTTCGAAGGCAGGCTGACTCTCTTGTTAAGGTCTAATTCAGATGGTGAGAATTGAAGCCAGTGCTCACTTACCATTCTGAAAATCCTAGGGCCCTTAAGAATTATGTGAAACCTATTCTGACTATAAGTGGAACAACAAAGCCTGGATGGCTGCGCATCTATTTACAACATGGTTTACTGAGTCTTTTAAACCTGTTGAGACCTGCTCAGGAAAAAAATAGTAATTACCTACCCTTTTTGCTCCAAAGTGACATTTTATGTATTAATTTGAGAGAGAGAAATATCAATTTGTTGTTCTTATTTATGCATTCATTGGTTGTTTCTTGTATGTTCCCTGACTGGGGATTGAACCCACAACCTTGGCATATTGAGATGACGCTCTAACCAACTCTGCTACCCAGGCAGAGCTCCAAAGTGGCTTTTAAAAGAATCAGGTGCCTATACTTCTATATAAGAATTTCTGGTGCCAAGAATTAACCAATCAGATGCAACCTTATTATGTAATGTTACCAATAAGATGCTACTCTATTATATCACATATATACTTATGGTTCAAGACACACTGGGCAATTATTGTTGTGTTGGCTGTTGTCATTTTTTAATTTGACAGCCTGAGGAAAAAGAGGTCAATGACTAAATAGTTAGATATTGCATGTTTTAAAAATTCTTGCAGCACACTGGTTGAAATTGCTTATCTAGACCAGTGGTCAGCAAACTGCGGCTTGCGAGCCACATGCTGCTCTTTGGCCCCTTGAGTGTGGCTCTTCCTAAGCCTTAGGAGTACCCTAATTAAGTTAATAACAATGCACCTACCTATATAGTTTAAGTTTAAAAAATTTGGCTCTCGAAAGAAATTTCAGTCGTTGTCCTGTTGATATTTGGCTCTGTTGACTAATGAGTTTGCCGACCACTGGTCTAGACGTTGGCAGTTTTAGAGATGAAATGCAAATTAAGAAATCATCTGTTGTGTGTATTTTAGCACAAATTTTTTTAAATCAACTGATGTAATCTCTTTTATAGAGAAGTGACACACCCAGTTTATGGCAAAACTTGAATTACAGGATGAGCTTCTGATTCAGTCCGTGTTCTTACCATCATTATTGTTATTCTTGTTAGCTAACATTGTAGCTAATAAATTCGTGTCTCAGATAAGTGGAGGACTCCATTTTGACACAAACGTTTAGCTTTTCATTATAAAATAAAATTACCATTTCTCAGGGCTAGGTTTTCATTTTTCAAATTCCATTTGCCAAATTTTGAACTAAGGTCTTTTAGGGGGTGTATATAAGTGCTGTGTCATGTATTACTAATTTCTTGTACTTTTAAGATTGAACATTATTCACAATCCCAAAGGAAAAGAAGAGACTCATTCGGGATGTTTGACGGTTATGATAGCTGCAGTGAGGACACAAGTAGCAGCTCCAGCTCTGAGGAGAGTGAAGAGGAAGTTGCTCCTTTACCTTCTAATCTCCCAATTATCAAAAACAATGGACAAGTCTACACGTACCCAGATGGCAAATCTGGCATGGGTGAGTATGAATGCCTCAGCCTTGACCTGCTATACAACTTTATGTTTTAAGGTTATGTTTTGATTCCATAGCTTCTGTCATTTCCCTCCCTTAGAATTTTTAAAGGGCAGTTTGAAGAAACTTATAGTTCTAGAGTAGATCATTGGGTTTGTGCTTGATCTCTTTATTTTGTCTACCAACCACCTTCCGGTGGAAAGCAAGTAAAACAAAATGAAAAGAGAAAGCTGTTGACAAACTTAATGTGGACTTAAATTTTAAGATTAGATAATGAAATCTTATGTGATTGAAAGTTTGTAAGATAATACTTAAAGATTTGAAAGAGACTTTTCCTCTATGACAATTTCTTGTAAGTTTTCTGTTTTAATACTTCCAGTGATTGGGTATCTAGTGAATATTCTTTATATTAAACCGAAAGTATCTATGCTCTAACTTCTATCTTTTGGTCTTAATGTTGCTTTTTATTTTTTTTATATTTTTCTTATTGATTTCAGAGAGGGGGAGAGAGAGAGAGAGAGAGAGAGAGAATCATTGATCCTGCACACCCCCTACTGGGGATCAAGCCCAGAACCCAGGCATATGCCCTGATAAGAATCGATCTGTGACCTCCTAGTTTATGGGTCGACACTCAACCACTGAGCAACACCAGCCAGGCTTAATGTTGCTTTTTAAAGGTACACAGATAATTCTAATTTTTGTACGGTGACATAGTTCTAGCATGTCTCGGGTACACTAAATAACCCTAGTTGCCCTAGCCATTTCTCATAGTAGCACAGGGATTTAATTCTTCAGTGTCCTGCTTACTTGTTTCTGGGGATACTTTAGATTATACAGTAATAGGGTAACAATTTGTCCAAGACTGTCTTGGATTTAGGATTGAAAGATCCACATCCTGGAAAATACCTCAGGCAAATGGTTGGTCACGCGGTGTGATTAGGGCAGAAGGGGGTTCAGTCTTTTCTCTCCCTTCTTTTCAGGACAGTATGTTTCCATTCATGCCAACAAAATTGCTTTAACATTTTTTTAAACTAATACTGAATTTACAAATAACTAAAACCCTTTGATCTGTACCACATGAAATAAACCAATTAAACCAGTCATGTGCTTTTGTGGTTGATCTTTTTTTTAAACCAAGGTATAAGACTTTGAAGCTCTTCAGTAACCTTTTACTTACTAAATTCAGCTATCTTGTGCCCTGGCCTAAAGGCTCAGTTGGTTGGAGTGTTGTCCCTTACACCCAAAAGGTTATGGGTTCGATTCTAGGTCAGGCACATGCCTAGGTTGTGGGTTCAATCCCCAGTCAGGGTGCTTACAGGAGGCAACTGATCAGTGTTTCTCTCTCACCCTCTCCCTCTTCTTTTTTCTCCTTGTCTTCCCTCTCCCTTTGTCTCCCTCTCCTTCTTTCTCTAAAATCAATTAAAAATAAACTTTAAAAAGGAAAAAAAGAAACACAGTATGACAAATTCTCAAAAAAAAAAAATTTGAAAAGTACAACCATATAACTAAGCAGTTCCACTCCTGGGTATATTCCTGTTTATCTTTTTTGAACTTCAGTTCTTGTGACCCTTCTTTCTGTTCTGCCTTTCACATTATTGTCCATTAAGCTAATTTACAAAAGATGCACAATAGTAGAGTTTTGTTGCCCTTTTTAGTTAATAATAGAGCATATACCTCAAGCTCGGGCCCTATCCCTTTGTCTTGTCCCTGAACATATCTGGAGAGATTCGTTCTTTTGCCCTTTGCGTTTTTCCAGGAATTGGTTTTTTAGGTATCAATCTCTGCAATATTTTAAAGGCTTACACGATACGTTGTATTATTCCTCAGTTGTGTTACACCTTTCATCTTTTGTTTATAATCCTTTCAAACACTGCAGCTCATAATGTAGATGAAAATGCCTGGCACCTGGTGAGCACAAGGAAATGTTAGTTGAATCTGACTTATATTTGTTTGTGTCTTTGGACCCTTTTTAGAGCCTGTCAGACCTTCAGTACTCCTAGCTATGGCATCATACCAATCTTTTCTCTTAACTTTTGTCTAGGCTTTTCTACCATTTGTATTGCAACAGATAGAAGAAATTTTCTATCCTTGAGAAGGAAAATTTTTAAATTAAAACTTTTAGGTAATGGGAGAAATTATTAAACTGTTAGATTAAAATTGATTTTATTATATGATCATGACACCAGTCTTTTTATTTTGTCTATTAGCTACCTGTGAAATGTGTGGGATGGTTGGTGTGCGAGATGCTTTTTACTCCAAAACAAAGCGTTTCTGCAGTGTTTCGTGTTCAAGAAGTTATTCGTCTAATTCCAAGAAGGCAAGCATTTTGGCCAGACTTCAGGTAACGGTACAGAAACCTTCTTATTCTTTATATCTGTTATTTCTATGGCTTTCACTGTTTATCTGTCATTTGATGTGATTCACCACACTCCACTCTGCCCCATTGGTCAGTTATCATTTTACACCCCACATTTTTAGGAAATAGCTCCCATGTTTGTTCCACCTGTAGAATTGACAACTATTATAAATAGATAAGGCATATTATCCAGAATAAACTGAATTGTATAAGTGGGTAAAAAAAACCCTTTTTCTAAATAATTATAAATATAATAAATACCTTTCTATATGCAGAAATCGAAGCCATTTTCCCTCTTGTTTTCTTTTGAGTTAACATTAAGGTAGAATCTTTCAGCATTTGAGGGGATATGATTTCCCTTTGGTTTTATTTTCCCATCATTTTTGCTTTGTACTTTTGATAACAACCCATTTGATACCTTGCCCAAATGTATTTGGTTAATCCAACTAACCTTTTTGAAAACATTCATGATATAGAAGGAAAATCATATTTCTCTGTATATCAATACCTACAAAATAACTGGAGAGTTGACCATTTGTCTAAGATTTACTATTGTAGCATATAAACAATGTTTTAAAGGCATTGCATATCTGATTTTTGTAATATATTTTATTTTTGTGATCACATTTTTCTTATTCTCCTTTAATTTATTACTGTGATCATTACATAGCACTGAAAGGATTATTTAAGTCCCCCAAATTAAGGAAATACATCACTTAGATGTATTTCTATATTTCAGAAAGACAGTGCCTAAAGATCCTGAGCATTGGTCTGTACCCAAATGGATGGCAGTTTGTCACACTGTGAATTTGGCCCATGATCATTTTGTCATTGATCTTTTGCGTTAGCGCTAAAGGTATAAACCTCAGTCACTTACTCTTTAAACGTTAAATTATCTTTTCTTACCATATAAATAGCAATGCTTGGCAACCTGCATGAGTGAATAACCACTGGTTTTATCTAGTAAAAGAAAGAATCAAGTATCCACCACAGCCTATATTTTAACATCTTATGGGATGTAATTTTTTATTAACATATTAATTTGCATATTGCTATTTTTGTCTATGCCAGCTCTGCTACCCATATTAGATATCTACATTGTGCCAGAACTCAAGAATACATTTCTCATGTTAAAATTCCTTGTATGTTCCCTCTGCTTTAATAATTTTCTAAACCCTCGATGTTTACTTAAGCAGAATGAGTAGTATGCAATCAAATTAGTTTTTGATGGGGGGGAGGTGAAAAGAATCCTATTTACTTAACTCTTCTTGTTTTAGGGTAAGCCTCCAACAAAGAAAGCAAAAGTTCTTCAGAAACAACCTTTAGTTGCTAAACTAGCCGCATATGCTCAGTATCAAGCTACCTTGCAAAATCAAGCAAAGACTAAAGCAGGTAATGTGAGTGAATGTAATAGAGGTGAAATAATTTGATAGATTCATCTAGTTTTAATTAGTGACATTCTAATTTGGTTTCTAGTAAACTAAGCTATTTCTATGCCCTATTAGCACATGACACTAGGCTTCCTGATGACGGTTTTGTCCCGTACTTGTGACAGCGTCCTTTATATTAATGGTTTTTATCTGGTTTGGTATTTTTTATGTACTGTTTGTCAGTGCTTTGGGTGGTAGGGAGCGTTGTGAAGGTAATTGGCAAAGAAATAGGACATTCAGCAGGCTTCAGGGGGGTTGGGTAGAAGCGAGTCAAAAGAGGAAAGGACCATTCTAATAGGATATTCTCTGGCCGGGAGGTAAATAAGGAGTAAAGTAATGAAAGCCCTACTTTTAGGTGGTAGATACTGGATAGACTTAGCCCTGAGGTTCACGTAAGAACTGTGTGGGAATAAAAACAAAAGTAGCCATAGCCATGTTAGTTATGAACACCTGCTCAGCTGTTCGTTGCTTCTCATAACTGGAGAGCTCTTAATTCACTTCTGAGGAGTATTTGTTGTATGTAAAAGAGTTTAACTGCTATTTGTTTGCAAATGTGACTGATGCCAAAATTCATGTTCATCTAGAGAAGTTCTTTAATCTTTACATAAAAACACAACTTTAAAGGTGCTAAGTTAATTTTATATCATTTCACATTTTAAAATAATAGCCTTTTTAAAGATAAAAGATTTGAGAATTGTAATATATCTAAATTTCTTTTTATTTCAACAGTAGTCTCCATGGAAGGTTTCAGCTGGGGTAACTACATCAATAGCAATAGCTTTATAGCAGCTCCAGTTACCTGCTTTAAACATGTGAGTATGGAATTTCTCACCTCAAATTGAAATGCTTATTTATTGCTAAATCTGGAGATACAATAACACCTAAGCATCTTATCCTTAGATCTTTATTTTATACCTTGTAATGGAAATGTTTTTTATTATACCTATCAATAGCTAAAAAATAACTTCTATAAGTTTTATAAGTAAAAGCTTTTTATAAAGGAGTTGCAATCTGAAATTATTTTAAACAAGGAAAAATACTAATCTCATCCAATTTTTATATTAAGATGCTGGTTTTGTATAAAAAATAGTTATACAGTGGCAATGTCATGTGATTCAACAATAGAAATCATCTATCATGTATGTTACCTAAATCTTTGTGATTTGACCTGATAATTCAGAAAAGAAAGGGTCTGTCTTCCAGTTTTATTTTTGTCTCCAAATGTAAAAGCACCAAAGCACAGAAGGAACTATTAGTAATACAGTATTGTGGGCTGAAATATGTGGTATATATATCATGCATAACCCATTCCTAGATTTTTTTTTAGCAAGTAGATTGTTACAGAGCATCAGAAATTATTCAGTTATGTTTAAAATGTATCTGATGATAAGTTCTTTCCTTTTGATTCTATTTATTTTTGATTCAAGAGCCTGTGATAAACTATCTGCATTTTTTTTTCTACAATGCTTTTGTAACCTGACTACAAGTTCAATTTATATATAAAGGTTCTATCTGCTACTGACCATGTATAAAAAAGAGAATTTAGAAAAATAATGAATGAAATTTTGTTGACACTTAACATTTTATTAAGTTAGGGCTATACTTTTAAATAATAGCATGTAAACAAAACTGAGTTTGAGCTCTTGCTGTGGAAATCCAAATGAATTTTCATTCATTCATGGCTAATACAAGATCTTGATCAAGGCCAAGCATATTAATTTAGTGGTAGAAATATAAATTAAAGCAAGTTCACTCATTTGCTGGTTTTCTTTCTTGAAAGTACAAGTGTTAAGCCCTTAGTCCTGGTGGCACAGTAACTATCTGAACCAACTTAAGTGGAATCTTAGATACTTATCACAGTGGAACTTGGGTGATTTCTTTTGCTGTAATGTTGATAGTGGTGTCCCATTTGTGAGAGCTATTAAATACATGGCAACAGCAGCTTTAAAGAGAATTGCTAAACAAATCTTTAACTGTCTCTTGGGATAGTTCCTTCTGGTACTAAGAAGCGCAGAATTAGTTTGCTTTCAGTTGTAATAAGTCTTTCATCCCAGATTCCTGGAACACTTGTCTGTTGTCTCCTGAATAGCCTTTATTCTTTACTATCTTTATTTTAATATTGGTTTTTATGTTTCAATATCATAAGCCATGTCTAGCTATTTTATGTAAGTAGTCAAGAATATTTTTTAAATAGCATATCAAAGTCCCAATTTCATGTTTTATTTCACATCCATATCTTTGAATAATAAAACTATATTAAAATTCTTTGTAAGAAAATCTCAGTTATAATAATGAAATTGATTTTCTTTTCAACTTTGCTTTTAGATTAAAGTATTATCCTATATAATAAAAGGGTAATATGCAAATTGTCCATTCGACCAGAGTTCAACCAGGGGCAGGGCCGGTCCACCAACCTCCTGTGTTCCCCTCCCCCAACCCCCCCCAGGGTGGGCCAGCCAGACCCCACCATGCACTGGGCCTCTAGTTATATAAATAGAGCATCTAGCTTTAATCGTGTTATCAATAATGAATGCTGTGGCCCTGGCAGGTGTGGCTCAGTTGGTTGGAGCATACACCAGAATGTGGTGGGTTCGATTCCTGGTCAGGGCACATATCCAGGTTGCAGGTTCAGTCCCTGGTTGAGGCACTTAGGGAGGCAACCGATCAATGTTTCTCTCTTATCTGTCTATCTGTATCTCAGTTTCCCCCCTTACCCTCCCTCTTTCTAAATCATTTTTTTCCTTTTTTCTAAAATCAACTTTAAAATAATAATAATAATAATACAGTGGAGACTCCTCCTTTGCACGCAGAGGCAAGGCATCTGTTACCGAGTGCCTTTCTGCTCCACTCATCTTTCTTTACTGCCTTCTCCTTATCAAATAGGAAAAAACTTACATTGGTAATTTCTAAGTATATATTAGTACTAATGAGTTTGCTTTGTGGCTTAACCAGCATCTTCATCTGAAACCATTTGGTTTAGGAGATCACACCTCATGCTACACTTGATTTTGTTGTTTAGAGTTGACTCTTCATGGTTCTCCCCCTGAGATACGTTTTTAGGTCTCCAGGGAGGGTTACTAGCTTTGGCTTTAGAAAACCTACTGTCGGCATCAGCTGGAAACACGAGATCTGCCTAACACTGGTTCATCACTAGGGCCTGCTTCCTCCAGACTCTATGTACGCCTTGTCTTCAACATGAGCACAGGTTGGGAGCCTTTCCCTGCTAGGGGATTCTTTATTCAAACATAATTTTTAAAAAATCCAATGTGGCCCTAGCTGGTTTGGCTCAGTGGATAGAACGTCAGCCTATGGGCTGAAGGGTCCCGGGTTCGATTCCAGTCAAGGGCACATGCCCAGTTGCAGGCTTGATCCCCACTAGGGAGTGTGCAGGAGGCAGCTGATCAATGATTCTCTCTCCTCATTGATGTTTCTATCTCTCTCTCCCTCTCTCTTCCTCTCTCTAAAAAGAAATCAATAAAAACATACTTTAAAAACAACAACATCCAGTGTGTAACATGGAGTTGTTCTGATTGAACCAGGAATTTGGGGGATGGTGGTGTGATAACTGCAGTATTTATGCATAGTGGTTTATACTCAATTACAACAGCATTTGATGTTTTTTATAATTTAGCAATGGAAATGAAGCTCAGTTGTCATTAAATGTATCTACTTAGAAATCTGTATATTATGGTTGCCACATTTCTGATGTATCTTTTTTATCTAGGTGGTAGTTTTCAGACTTTTTTTTTTTTTTAAGCATCAGCATTCCCCTTTTCCCTAATAAACATAGCTAGGATAAGAGGAAGCTGTTCTGATTGTCTGAAAGAGGTGTGGGGGTTGGGGGTCAGTTGGGGAAAAAGGAGACATATGTAAAACTTTAGACAATAAAAAAAATAGAAGGAATAAGGACACATATGTAATACCTTAATCAATAAAGAAAAAATTAAAAATTAATTAATTAATTTTTTAAAAAAAAGGTGGGATGGAATGGCTAGAGCCTTGGCCCTTGGCTCCCCCTTCCTTGGCAGTCCCTGAGGTTGGAAACCACTGAGTTAGACAATATCATTTTTAATTCAAAGTCATATGGCACAAAACTGTGAGTCATCTTTAAAATCATCTAGTTCAGCCCTGCCCCAGTAACTCGGTTGGTTAGAGCATTGTCTCCATAAAGACTGTAGTCTTTTAAGTTGAAATGCTCCTATTTCCCATGATTTGCCTTATAAAATCAAGTAAAACATTCCCTAGGTATTATAGCAGGGGGCAAAATGCATCAATATCAAATGTACATGAGCCACACAAAAGCTAAAATCCTCCTCCTTCAGTTATGTGTTTGCAGGTTTCATATTTCTTTTGTTTGGTCCCTGGACTATATACTCTGGTGTCTTGTCATTGTGATCACTAAAGCCAGAAATGCTAACATTCTGCTTTTTTTCCCCCTTGAAAATAGTTTTAGTTTTCTATTTTTTTTAAAAGGTCCTTTTTACATGTGTGCCATAACTTTAAAGCTGAGTTTACTACACTTTTTCATCCTGCCTCCACAAATTGTAGCTGATACCTTTCTTGATATTTTCTAATCCTTTCTTTGCAGCATGTATCACAATTATATTTTTAAATTTTAAGAATAAAAGAAAAGCCCTTTTGTATGTATATGTACAGTAACAGTAGTTTATAGTAATACTTATCTGTGTCTCAGATATGTGCTTATTAAAATAATCTTTCAATTAAAAAAATATTTTTCCCTAACCTTGACCACACATAGGCACTTACTCATTGAAAGTTGAAAATAAATATGACTTCGCATTCATTTTAACTATGTTAGACTCTTCACTATATCATCCTAGATGGCAGAATTTCTTTCTAATGGAAATAAAACTTAAATTTCTGGCACTTAGTAGTGCCCCATCTGAGTTAGCTGTTGTCTTGCCACAAATGATTCTTTCCAGGAAAGCAGTGAACTGTAATACAATAAAAATCACCAGTTTTAAAGAAATCCTAAGTAATCTAGATTATTTTCTTTTTTTTAATTTTTTTCTTTATTGATTAAGGTATTACATATGTGTCCTTATCCCCCTATTGCCCCCACCCCCTAGATTATTTTCTTAAACAATATTGGTTTAATGTGGGGTTTTTTTAGTTATGTACTGTTTTATGTCATTCAAACTAGTAACCACGGCTTTTCCTTTTTATGTGCACATGGCATTCTCTCGTTTGTAATCCTTTCACCCCAAACATCCCATTTTCCTTTTGTACTTGCCTTGCAATTCCCATCTCCCAGCTGCCACCACCCCAAAAAATAGATTCTAGTATCCAAGGTGAATGGGAGTGATTTTTTTTTCTGTTTCTGCTTCCTGTTAATTCTAGCAAGTAGTATTTAGGAGCTCTAATTTCTTTCTAGTTAATTTCCTATAATGTTTTCTTCCTTTTTTTAGCCAAATATTTCATCTTTTTCTACTTGATGCACTTTAGTAATCATATGCCTATTAGTCTTAAAATATTCTAATGATGGCTTTTTCTGCATTTACCATATCATCATTGGGGTTGATTTTTTTTTTTATTACCTATATACAATTTCAAGTCTAACCTCTGCCCACTTAAATTCTATTAATATTGAAGATTGTGTGTGATTAGCAAAAGTTACAAGTTGGCCCTGGCCAGTGTGCTCAGTGGTTGGAGCGTCTGTCCCCAGACCGAATGGTTGCAGGTTCGATACCTAGTCCAGGACAGGAACCTCGATCGCAGGTTCCCCAGCCCTGGTAGAAGCGAGTGCAGGGGCGAGTGTAGGAGCGAGTCAATTGATGTGTCTCTTCACGTCGATGTTTCTCTCTCTCTCTTTCTGTCTCTCTCTTTCTCTCCCCTTCTCTCTCCCACTCTCTCTAGAGATCAATGGAAAAAATACCCTCAGGTGAGGATTAAAAAAAAAATTATAGGTTGGCAGCTCTATGGAAGGAAATCTGTATTTCTGCCGTGAATCAGCCCTCTGAGAGTCTAAATGCCAGCCACCCAGGCTGCTGGACTGTCTGGGAACGGTCTTGAAGTGCAGAAAATAAGGCTTCCCATCGAATTACTTCCTTGCAGACAGTCAGGTGGAGGTTATGCATTTGTGCTGGGGAGCCCTCAGCATTTGGACGTGGCCGTGTCCGCAGGACCTGATGATAGCTTACCTTGCAGGGAAGGACAGTCGCTCCCAGATAACACGAGATCTGCCTGGAGCAGGAAGTGGTGAAGCAGATCTTCCTGGTTTGGGAGGAGCCTGAGGTGGACCTCTCGCCCTGAGTCTGGAAGGTAAATTTGTTGTTACCTGTAAATTATGGTTCTGCTAGTTCATGCTATGCCAATCCAGACTTTCAGAGGTATCCCTCCTGCCAGCAAGAGAAGACAGATGACTTGGATGAAGATGGCTGTCAAGCCCTGGGTCATTTAGTCTTCCACACTTAAGAATATTCATTTTAAACAAAAGGGTATTATCTATAAAATTACCTTATTTCAACACATCGAGCACATACTATTCAGTGACTGTTGTGCTCTTTTTTGTTGTTTTTTTCTACTTTTTTTTTCTCAGAGTAAACCATATGGATTGGTTTAAGAGGGCCTAGCAGAACCACAAACTTACAGGCAAGAACAAATGTCACTTTCTGCTACTTTCTCCTATACCAATCCAGACTGTAGGGACCAGAACATAATATCCCCTGCTAAAGTCAACATGAACTTAATTTTTTAAGTGAGCATATTGATACTTTATTTTCTTTAATGTGACTAAAAGTTATTTTCTCCAAATAATTGTTAAGGCTTTTTAAAAAAAAATCAGTATGACATTGTCATATCTAGTTCAAAAAGGAGTCCTGTCTGCCAAATGTACTTAGCAATGTGCCAACATAAACCCCAGCTATTCAGCAATACCATGCCTCTTTCTTCTCAATGAAAAATAAACCCATTCCATAAGATTTGGCAGCCAAACACAGAGGGATGAATGAATACCCTACCTTAATTCAATACATACATTTAACTACATCTGTCGACTCTAATTGGTCCATCCTCACAGAATTGAATACATGGTCTTTGTGTTAATTTATCTTAGCTTAATCTGTGTTACTGTCTTCCTCCCAGCCTCTCCTTTTCTGGTCATATCTGCTGGCAATAGGGATGGCCCTACAGTCTAGAGTGATACAGGGGGAGATAGCAGAACCCGAAGAGTCCAGTATTTCCGTTTTTTAAAAAAGCAGGAAGAGGTCATCATGACGGAGGTATTATTTTTTTTGCACAGCTCAGGGAGGTAGTTAATCTATCCTTCCAGAATCACACATAGTTGAGATAGGCCACTGTCTTCAAGTTTGTTTGCTACTTCAAGCAATAGCCATAAATTGATTCTGTGTTTGGTGCCAGACTTATCCTAGCTCGGTATTATTTGACATTTTCTTCCTCTCCTTCAGAAGTTCCATGTAAAATATTGAGAGGATAGGGTTCGAGTACTGTTTTAGGCTAATCCTCCTGTTGGGTTAGCATTTGCCAATGTATGGAAGGTTTTGCATGGAAAACATTGCCTAGTGTTCAAATTGGCTAGATCCTGTGACTCCTAGATGTCTTTGTGTTTACTCATCTTTGAGCCTTGAAGCTATTTTGTCTTTTCCTGATTTGCTCGTATTATCAGGTCTTTTATAATGTCACCTAATCATGATCAAGGTTCTGAATTATATTTCCTGGAGCTGATATCAAAGGCCATAGAGACTGTTGAGTATGATCAGCATTTATATTCCTGAATTCACTCATTTGATTTAATTTACCATTGCATACGCTCCAGATAATTGTAAATGGCCTCAAGTTATAAGGATTAAAATGTAATGGAAATTGTAATTTAGGAACATATGTGAATTTTGGAAAATCCCTTCATGATAGTTGTTTAGTTGGTTTTCCGAATCCTCATTTTAACCTTTTGTTAAAGGTTAAAATAACCTTTTGTTAAAGTAGTCTGGAGGCTACTGATTACCGGTTCTAACATTGAAGGTTTTCTTTTTGTTTACAGTAACTCCTGCATGAGAAATTTAGAAATAACAAATTATTTAACAAGTTACTATGGTATGCATCTTCAAAAACTCTTCAACTCCCACTTTTAAATAACTTTACCCAGTGCTTTTGCCACATGTCTGTTTATCAGGCTATATTTCTGTTCTATGAATTTAACTAAGTTGAAAATACAGATATTTAAGTTTTGTTTCTCCTTTGTTATTGGAAACCACATTGCTGATGGGAATTTTTTTCTTTCTGCTCTTTGGTGAGATCTTTTAAAATTAGAGATTAAACTAAAGTATATTTATTCAGTGCATATTAAAAATAATGAGTTTCTTAAGTCAACTTTATCCTGTGAAGTCCCTCAAGTTGTGATTCAGTTTTTATAAAAATTACTTCTCAAGTCTTGTATTAGGACAGCATTGAATTTTGGTTGACATGGATCTATTCTAATACATGTGAATCCTCTTCATCTTGAGCTTGACCTTGTCACTGGATTTTTACAAATAGAATTCTGTGAAAAGGGGAATAACAATTATATTTTTAAAGAAAAGTGAATGGATTAAATGGCATTTTTAGTTTAATATTTTTATTATTGATAGTAATGCTTAATTTTGAATGGTATGTTTTAGGTTTTATGTTAATAAGATGATAATTTAGTAATTTTTATATGACAGGCACCTATGGGGACCTGCTGGGGTGATATCTCAGAAAATGTGAGAGTAGAAGTTCCCAATACAGACTGCAGCCTACCTACCAAAGTCTTCTGGATTGCTGGAATTGTAAAATTAGCAGGTGAAAAGCACGCATCTTGTTCTAGAAAATGTCAATTATGTGTGTAACTTTTAAGGAAACATATTTGTAAATTTTGCAAATGTTGCCAAATAAATAAATATGGTATTAGGGCAGGGGTTGGCAAACTTTTTCTGTTAAAAGCCAGACATAAGTATTTTCAGCTTCTTGGGCAAAACAATCTGTCACAACTATTCAACTCGACCATTGTAGCATGAAAACAGCTATAGCAGTACACAAATGAATGGGCATGGCTGTGTTTCAGTAAAACTTTATAGCCACTGAATTTGGGTTTTATATAAATGTCACCTATTATGAAATACTATTCTTTGTTGTTTTTTCAATCATTGAAAATGTAAAAACCATTCTTAGATGGCAGACTATAACACATCAGGCCAGCCCTGGCCAGTGTGGCTCAGTTAGTTGAGCATCATCCCGTGCACTCCAGGTCAGGGCACATGCCCAGGTTGTAGACTCGATCCCCCGGTGGGGGGGGTGCAGGAGGCAGCCAATTGATGTTCTCCTTTCACCTTGATGTTTCTCTCTGTCCCTCTCCCTTCCTCTCTCTCTCAAAATCATTAAAAATATATTTAAAAACAACAACAAATCAGACCAGATCTGTGAGCCATAATAGAGTTTGCCAACCCCTGGAATAGGAAAATACTTTGAAAAGTAACACACAGTAGAGGTATTAAAAAAAAAGTGATAAGAGTCACAATAGCAAAAGTAAACTAGTATTGATAATTTCATGTATCTTGAATTCTTCCTTTTTCTTCATGTCCATTACTTTTGTGTACCCTGATCCTTTATTACCTTATTGCTCATGAAGTAAATGCATTAGGTATTTACTCTGTTAGACACTGTAGGCAGGTGATGTGCAAAAGTGTAAGACTTGGTTTTTTTCTGTGAGCTTACATCTGCCAAACGTTGAAAAAGTTTATGACAAGGTGCTCAGTGAGTGGTGGTGTCACAGGGCACTGTAGTACTTTAGGGGAGGGACAGCCACTCAAATAAGAAAAGTTGCCCTTAGATTACTGGAAGAGGTGTCTTATCCTGCTCTTTCTAGTCCTATCCAGAAATTCTCCCCCAGTCATCGATAGACTTAACTTACCTAAAAATGATCTTAATTCCATTTTTCCAAATGAAATGTCTTTAATGCACAAATGAATAGGCATTTCTCTATTTTTGTTGCTCTTCTTCAAGACCTTTCTGGCTTCTTTGTCCTTAAAGGGTGAAGACGGTCAGCATTTACAGCCATTTGAGTTGCACCGTATACCAATGACCAAATCTTTTGTTGCTCCCCAATATAAGTCATCTGTTCTAAAGAGATTAATCTTCCTCCGCCCTCACACAGTGTGTTCTCTGTCATCTCCGTGCCTTTGCTTACTCTCACAACAATGTCCCATGTTTGGTACTTGGCGTATAACCCAATTCATTTCCTATCTTTTCCTTGAAATGCTTCCCCTGCTATGTAAGCATTCTCCAAATGCTACTCTTATCCTCTACACCATAATTTAAAGCAGCAATATATTTTTTCTGTCCTAGGTGTTCAAATCCGTTGCATTTAATATCCGAGAATTATTTCTACCTTCCGTCTCTGATTTTACATTTCTGTTTTATCTAATTGCCTCATATATCTTATTCTAAGCCACTTTAGTGATGTTTTAGAAGTGAGCCTGGTGTTAATCATGAACTAGAACTCAGCAACAGTTAGCAAACTCATGAATTATTCTGTGACTTACTGCATTTTAAAACTAAAGGTGTAATGCTATAAATTTTTATCATAGATATTAACATATAAAGGCTCACTAAATGTAGCTCCCGGCCTGAAATATAAGTTTAATTTTTATTATTAAAAACTTATTCTACTAAACACCTTAAATTAAACATTAATCTATTTCAACATAAGATTTTATTAAATATAAATAGGTTATATCTTATGCTTTCTGTTATTTCTATAAAATACATCTTCCTATTTGCTTAGTACATATAGTTTTTTAAGTGATTTCACAGACTTTCATCTGTGTTTATTGAATTTCTTTACTTAGCATTTTCAAGTCTTATTTCCAAATAAACAGGACAGAAAAATTTAGACTCTTGAAGTAGCTAAATCCAAATTATCCAAGAATAATTGGTCGCCTGTTGAGCTGAGTAAAATAATTTCTTTGAAATGTATTTTAACTGTGTTTCTCTGACTTGAAAAGATTTTATTAACTAACCATACACAATCTTCTTTCTTTTATTTTCAAAACTACACATTCTAATAGAACTTTCCCAACCCTGTTTTCATTGTGAATTTCTGTTTTAAAATGTAAGAAACCATGGGTAAAATTAAAATATATTCTAAGGAGGAAGCCATGCTTTGAAAACAGTAAAACTAATTGTACTGTACAAATGGTTCTCAAAGTCTGATCCATACACCAGGGGCAGCAGCATCACCGGGGACTTGTTAGAAATGCACATTCTCAGACTGACCCAAGATCTGCTGAACCAAAATCTCAGGGCTGGGGCCTAGCCATCTGTTCTCAGCCCTGCAAGTGTTTCTGTTGCAGATACACACTAACGTTTTACAACCATCGCCAGCAGCTAGATCCTATTTTATTTCTCTTATTTTCTCCTTATGTGGTGATTAATTTGTTGGTTTCAGGTTACAACGCCCTTTTAAGATATGAAGGATTTGAAAACGACTCTGCTCTGGACTTCTGGTGCAATATATGTAGTTCCGATATCCGTCCGGTTGGCTGGTGTGCAGCCAGTGGGAAGCCTCTTGTCCCTCCTAGAAGTAAGTAGTTTACCTACCCTTACTGTAATATAAATGCACATACTTAAATGCAGTTTCACTCAGAGTAACATTAAGGTGATACAGAAATTAAGAATATATTTTTTGGTTTCAATTAACTTAATTGCTCGCAAGACATATTTGTTTTCTCTATTTTTGTTGCTCTTCAGGACCTTAATATTCTAAATTGCAAGGAAATTTGTTACTTTTTTTATTAACAAATACTTTATGCAGCAATTCACTCTTCACTAAGGTGTAACTGGTTATTTCTTTTGTTTTAGCTATTCATCATAAGTATACGAACTGGAAAGCTTTTCTAGTGAAACGACTTACTGGTGCCAAAACACTTCCTCCCGACTTCTCACAAAAGGTAAAGATGGAATCTTAGAAAAGGACTGAAGTGTCAAATGAGAGCTCTGTAAAAAGGAGTAACTTTCAAGTTTTTAAGGAATTGTTTTAATTTAGTGAGCCAGAGCGGTAGTAAATATCATTATTTTTAATAGTGCAATAGTAAAATAATTTGCAGACTTCTGTCATGAATCCCAAAGAGTTTTTGTCTGCTTTTGTTTCAAGGTTTCAGAAAGCATGCAGTATCCTTTCAAACCTTGCATGAGAGTAGAAGTGGTTGACAAGAGACATTTGTGTCGGACACGAGTAGCAGTGGTGGAAAGTGTAATTGGAGGACGATTAAGACTAGTGTATGAAGACAGTGAGGATAAAACAGATGACTTCTGGTGCCATATGCACAGCCCACTAATCCATCATATTGGCTGGTCTCGAAGCATAGGCCATCGATTCAAAAGATCTGGTAAGCGCCTGTCATGAGAACTCCTATTGACAATGTCATTGAGGCTGAAGTCTGCTACTTGGTTATTTTTCTCTACAGAATAGCATAGGTCAAAGATAGCATTCTGGTTGTCTGGGCAGCTTATTCTACCGTAATCGAGAAGCTTCACACAGAATATTTGTGTCCTAATTCCTTCTTCCACTCGTCCTCAATGAAAAAATAATGCACTTCTGGTCACAACTACATTTGTTTTCTTACATTTTTCTTATCCACCCCATTTGAAAGATCTAAATCTTTATCCTTTCTCTTTCCATTCAATTTTAATCAAAAGAGCAGAATTACATGTGGTTAAACTTAATACTAAACACATTAAAATACACTTAAAGTTAGAATTCCCTCATTAGGGAATTATCAGCATTCTAATTGGCTGAGTGTACTTAATGGCACATGTACTCTGAAGAGAGAAAGACTATTAAAGGTTATTAATCATAAATGTAGAAGGCATATGTTTTTGCCGTGTTTTAGAGTATACATACCTTGTGAGTTTGAAACCTTCAAAGAAACGTGGTTTTTGGTCTTCTCACAAATGCTGACAGATTAGTATGTAACTTTTCCTTGTAGATATTACAAAGAAACAGGATGGACATTTTGATACACCACCACATTTATTTGCTAAGGTAAGAAGTTTTTATAAGAACCCTCATTTGTAAATTATGTTTAAAAGAGGGTTGTGGGTTTTTTTTCCTAAAATTATAGAAATCACAATTACATATGTTCACTTAAAAGGATTAAGACCTTATAATTCATTGGTGTCACAACTATTGATTATAATTATTTTTAAATTCTGTCTGTTTGCCTGAATTCTCTCTGTTCCCTAATGAAAGTTTGCATTAAAATATTAGGTAGGTAGGAGAAGGCATTTGGTATTTCCATCTGGTAAACCTTTTCAAATTGGTAACATTTTCATTATTAAAATGATAATATTTGTAACAGTGATGTGCTTTCCTGTAATTCTTTAGGTAAAAGAAGTGGACCAGAGTGGAGAATGGTTCAAGGAAGGAATGAAATTGGAAGCTATAGACCCATTAAATCTTTCCACAATATGTGTGGCAACCATTAGAAAGGTACAAGAATGGGTTTTAAAATACAGGAATGCAGTTATAAGAACTGTTTTTAAAGTTACAGGAGAAGGAGGCCCCTAATAGAATTCTTTTTGACATAAAATGTGTGAGTGTGTATCTTCACTGGGGAGACGAGACAGTTACAAGTATCTAAAGTGACTTTGAATTCTCTTATCAGAGGTTCTCCTCTTGTATAGCTTGTTAAGATTGTCCTCTTGAGTCAAGTATATCCTAAATTAGAGGAAGAATATTTAAGTTACTTCCTGGTCCAAACTAGTCCAACACAGAATTGTATTGTAACAAGGCCAAGTTTATCTTCAGTTTCCTGTGTTAACTTTTTGTGCCTTTTCCTTCCTTTTGGTAGGTAGTACTTTCTTTTTTTTATTTTTTATTTTTCCTCTTTTCTGAAACTGCTTATAAGAAAAGATTTAAAAGAGTGGTTCTCAGTTCTCAGGCCTAAGAATCCCCTGGCAAGCATTTTTCACTTTTAAGAAATCTTTTATGTCATAGATTTTCCTTTCCTTTAGTATGTTACTTAAACTTAAAGGGTCATTTTTGTAATAGTGGTGTCTAGCCCTAACTGGTCTGGCTCAGTGGATAGAGCCTCGGCCCGCAGACTGAAGGGTTCTGGGTTCGATTTCAGTCAAGGGCATGTGCCTTGGTTGTGGGCTGGATCCCCAGTAGGGGGTGTGCAGGGGGCAGCTGATTGATGTTTCTAACTCTCTATCCCTCTGTAAAAATCAGTATGTTTTTTAAAAAATAGTGGTGTCTAATTTCAAATACTTGGAATTCTTTTCATTTAAAAGGTGCTGGCTGACGGATTCCTAATGATTGGGATCGACGGCTCAGAAGCAGCAGATGGATCTGACTGGTTCTGTTATCATGCAACCTCCCCTTCTATTTTCCCTGTTGGTTTCTGTGAAATTAACATGATTGAACTTACTCCACCTAGAGGTACTTCATCCTAATACACATACTGGGTTTTCATTCTTGCTTTCCTTTTATGTGATATCTGTTTACAACATTTAACACAGCCCTAGGCTTCTTGCTGTGTGAATATCTGTGTATATATTGCATATATGAATATATGCACACACAACAAGAGCTGTGAGGTGGTCTAAAATCAAAGCCCTGTATTCCAGGTAGCTTTTATAAATTGTTAGTATAGAATTTTTTCTGAGCATCCATATACTTTATAATATGAATTTGTATTCTCAAGCCCTGTTGAAATGGTGATTAAGCTCAATAGGTTATTGCATACATTTAACTGGTTTTTTTAAGTAGATACTTTAGTGTTGAGGGGGCAAGTTTCCATTTTTAGAGTCATGTGGCTTTTTAAAAGAAGGTAGAACCTTAAATAGCTCTCGTGGCTTAACTAACAACTTCTCTGATTTTAATATCTGAGCCTATGGTTTTTCTTTTAAGAAAAGAAGGGGGGTGGGGGGGGACAAACCCAGATGTCTGTAAAAAATAGTATTAGTTCAGTGAGTTTTCTTTCTTGCAAAGAAAAAAATGTCACTGGAAGGTGTTAAATGCTAGACTGTTCTAAGCCTGGGGTTGAGAAAGCAGAAGTCTGTAGTTCCTGTGGTGACAGAGGAAAGGAGAGTCACGTTTGCATTAGGATAAGTGGGTATACCAGTGTCTATCTAGAAAAGAAGGAAAATCTTTATCACATGGAGGAGCTGTGAGACTCAACAGTATTAGAGCGTGAATATAACCTCAAACCTGAGCCTGCGCTGAGTTGCTTGTTACCTGCTTTTAGTATTACGCTAATTTTAAATGAACTGCTACTTAAACCACTTGTGTCCTACAGGTTACACTAAACTTCCTTTTAAATGGTTTGACTACCTCAGGGAAACTGGCTCCATTGCAGCACCAGTAAAACTATTTAATAAGGTAAATTTCACTGATGGCATGATTATGTGGAATTGTACACAAAAATGTACATCATTATTGAGAAACTATCTGCTTTTATTAGAATTTCTTAGTGGACATTTATATATGTATTTTTTTATTTTTGTTATTTTTTTCTTTCCTTTTTTTTTGGAGATTTATATTTTAAAAAATAGAGAGTAATAAAACAATATAAATACTTCCTTTACCTAGGAGATGAAGCTTGTTTCCAAACAGGGTTTCATTTTTTAATCTGAGTAACATAAAAATGAATATGTTGCCTATCTAGTTCTTAAATGCTTCACCTTCACACGTTTCAGTGACTAAAGAATTATTGGGGAATTTTTGGTTTAAATTACATTATGTGGTTATGTTGCTCCCTTTCTTTCCCTCTCATAGTGATACTGGAGTTATGCATTCGTCTTCTCACCAGTATTAATGTTTTGCTTCTCCATGTCAGGATGTTCCAAATCACGGATTTCGTGTCGGAATGAAGTTAGAAGCAGTAGATCTCATGGAGCCACGTTTAATATGTGTAGCCACAGTAACTCGAATCATTCATCTCCTCTTGAGGATACACTTTGATGGATGGGAAGAAGAATATGACCAGTGGGTAGACTGTGAGTCTCCTGACCTCTATCCTGTAGGGTGGTGTCAATTAACTGGATATCAACTACAGCCTCCAGCATCACAGTGTAAGTTGGTATACAGAAAGGTGTCCTTTTGTAAAAGTCAGCAGTTCTTCAGTGGACTGTCTCACAATGATCATCTTGTGAGCTCACAGGACAAGAATATACCTATGTCTGATTGGTTGCCAGGTAAGATCTTAAGACTCAAAAACAGTATCACAGCATTAGACCATGTGTACCATGTACCATGGCCATGCAAACTCATAGTGAGTTTCCTAACGACTATAGAAACACAATAGTAAGAGCACTTACCACATTAAAGTCGGCCTATTTTAATGAGTTTAAAATGATAGGCCAATAATTTACTGGAACATGATAAGTGCTTATTGAATAGATAGTGGAATCTGTCTGGTATTGAGGTTTATGGTTTTATCAGAACAAGCACTCTTATTTTCAAAGCATCATGTAATTTTACAAGTATAACAGTTCTTGATAAAGATAGTTCATTTAAGTTGTACCTATGGTTAGTGGTAAGCAATTATCTTGTACCAATTTTCCCTTTTATCTTTCAGCGACAAGAGAAAGCCAATCAGGTTCATCAAAACAGAAGAAAAAGGCTAAGTCCCAGCAATACAAAGGACATAAGAAAAGTGGGTCACCACATGGTGTTTATATACATTTCCTAAATTGTTAACCAATTGGGGTCACGGTATTTTTGCACAAAAAGTGATATCCCTTGTGAGAGCTGATGACTGTGCGTTGTGTATTACACTTAAAGGTGCAGTATGCCATAAAAGGCAAACATTTGCAATAATGAGAACCACATATTTTAATTGACAGGAAAAATGATTATAACATATATGGTAAAGAATAGAATCTACAAATGATTCTTGAAATAATATGTTAACCTACTGGAAATTAATTTTAAAAAAACATTTTTATTTAAAAATTTTAAAAGCAGATGCTTGATGCTTATAATAGACTTGGAGCCTAATAAACCCAAAACTCTTATAAAACTAAACTCTAGAACAGTACTTATAAGAAATTCAAGTGGATAGCTAGCAAAGTCAAACTTAAGAAAATTTTTAAAAATATGCTTTTTATATTTTACCTTACAATGAATGGTTACTGGGGTTAATAGCCAAATATATTGATAGCTCTGATTCTTTTTTCTTTTTTTATTGATTTTTTACAGAGAGGAAGGGAGAGGGATAAAGAGTTAGAAACATAGATGAGAAACATCGATCAGCTGCCTCCTGCACACCCCTTACTGGGATTGTGCCCGCAACCAAGGTACATGCCCTTGACCGGAATCGGAACCTGGGACCCTTCACTCCACAGACCAGTGCTCTATCAACCGGTCAGGGCTAGCTCTGATGCTTTTAAAATCTTTTTCCTCCACCATAGAGAGCCACAGATTCTCTTCATGAAGATGGTCATGGAATATTTCATTCGAAGATACAATTTTTTTCATGTAAAGATATTTTTAAAAGTAAAAAGTACATTTGAAGGTTAAGACTAAATCAGTTTTTTCCCAGCTGACTTGCCGTAAATTCAAATAAGTGCTAATCTGTCTCATTAGCAACCGGGAGACTGAAGAAGCATAAAAAGAAAAAATCAATATGTCCTAACCTTCCCGGTCATAATTGTTGGTTTGTAATTCTTCCTGCGGGAACTTGAAAACTTCCACCAACCACTGCACTGGTGCTTTGGTTTCCTTCCAGCACAGAACCCAGACCGCCTCACAGGAGTGAGAACTTGTAGGCCTGTCTCGTACCCTCTCTTTGTATTGGAGACATGAGTTTCCCATAGGCCCAGAGTTATTTTGCCCACTAGCTGCTTGCCGTTTGATATTCAGACTGCAGAGAGCATTGCCAGACCAGGCCGGCCACAGTGATGTCCCATTTATCTGGAAATGACGAGGGAGAAGTCACCGGGAACTTGGTCAGTGGACCAGCCGTGGTAGATGTGAGCCCTAAGCTTTCTGTACGGTTGATGAGCACGGCTGCTTGAGCTGTCTTTTCTCTTTGATTGGACAAGACTTTGAGATTCCAGAAATTTCTTTCCAAGATGTTGAATGTCAGAATGTTTTTTATTACTCAATGGTTATATGACGATATTTTTCACAACTAGTTTCTGACTATTGTGTACACAATTCACACGCCTCTCTAGTGTGGCACTTGCAGGGTTTGTTTCTGGCTTATGGAGCTTAATGTGGTAGGAACATAGGTAGAAATATGAAGTGATAATATCAGTATCCCAGTTTTTAGTGACATTTAACATTATCAGATTGCTGGATTAGCTGGGAAAAAAGAATTGAGCTATAAATGTATGTGTTCTTTAACCTTTTAATTGCTCGTGTTATGGCATGATCTCTAATGTCTTTTTTTTCTATCTAATGTCTTTAAATTGTCCTTTGGACATAGAAGGCAAGAACTATGGACTCAGATTCTCTTATTAGTAAACCCGTGGGGCCAGATGTATTTTGGAATTCAGAATTTTTTGGATTTTAAAAAAGTATAGTGTGCGTAATATACATTAATGTAGCACCATTGCAGACTCTGGAGCATTTTATGAAACAAAATATATATAAATATTTACATTAAATGGGCCAAATAAAGATTATAAAGAGTATCACCACATGAGGTCTGATTTTGTTTCCAAGGTTTTATAGAAACTTGGAATTTTGGAATTGAGGATAAGGAATTGTGCCATATGAATGAAGAAGAAGCAGTCTTCATTATAAAGGAACTATTTGCTCCTTTTGTTTTTTTATATTAGTCAACAAATTATTTGTTAGAAATTTTCCCCACAAAACTTTACTTACCAAATAAGAAAGAATGTGGGGTCCAGGAACCTAAGTCACCCATTGCATTCAGATTTATATCAATAGCAGATAGGCCACAAAACCTTTCATTTGTTTGAACTTTGCCCACAGATTATTATATTCTGGCTCTGTTGTTTTCTTATAACTATTTGGTCTTTGTGTATCCAAAATCATCCATCAGTATATTGGTTGGTAGTGCTTATGTCTTACAGAAATAGACAGTTGCTTGGCTTCGTTATTCTAGCTTGTTTTGTAATGAGCTGTGTTCATGCTATAAAAGGATAACGTAACCAGTGCTTTGGAAAATAAGTCATACTCTGCCAAGAGGGTCCCATAGACTGTTGTGTGCATGTGCTCCGTTCAGTCTGAAAAGCCTTTTTTTCCTCAAGGTTTAGTCATTTAAGAGCCAGAAAACCAGCACTGTTTCTATGTCATCTTCAGGGGCTAGTAGTAGTAGTAGAGTTGGAGATTCTCCTGGCATTTCTACCTCTAGGTGTGTAGTATATTAGGAAAAGTCTAAATGATTGCTATACATGATTTCAGTTTGGCAATTGAGGTGAATGTGTGCTCACTAATAGCTTAGTTTCCAGATCATTTTACATAGGAATACAGTCTGACTTAGATTTATCTTTTAGTCTTGATTTTATGAAGCATAATTTCTGATTGCCCTTGCTTGGGTCATTTGTATACTCTGGAAGAAAACAAATACAATTTATATTCACAGGTATATGTAAGTATTCTTCAGCTTTCAACCTGACTAATGAAGTATGCTTGGTTCAGTATTTGCAAAGTTTAGAATACCTTCTTTTTTATTAATTAAAACATTGTATAAATTTTTGAAGGCTTATGTTTCCTTATGAAACTATAACCAAAGGATATTTCAAAAAAAAATTAGATTGCTTAAGAACTTGGCAACATGCTTTAAATTTTAGAACTGCTCTTCAGAATAAGAAATACAAGTGTTTTCCACACTTGTATTGTACACAAACAATAGGGTGGTGAAGGCCTGGGTCTGGGGTCAGGGCGGGCTAGAAGGGGTCAATGGGGGTAGAAGGGAGGGTATATGTAATACTTTCAACAATAAAGATGTTAAAAATAATAATTTAAAAAGGGCGCTATTGCAAGTAATCCCTTACTGGGGTGCTGTTCTCAGATTGCCCACAAGAGGGCACTATTTCAACTAATCCCTAACTACGGTGTTGTTCTCAAAATGTCCACAAGAGGGCGCCAGGAAATACTCGTGTTTTCTAAAATTGTGTATTATAAACCAAAAGTTAGGGGAGCACATATCATATCAGCAAAACCCTGCCATCCAGATAATATATTAAACTGTTTCTCTCCGAAGGTCGGTGTTTGGGCATATATGGGCAGTGAAATGCTACCCCATGAAAACAATTGAAAACTTAATAAGTTTTTATTGATTTTATTTTTTAATATATTTTCATTTCAGAGAGGAAGGGAGAGGGAGGGAGGGAGGGAGGGAGAGAGATAGAAACATCTATGATGAGAGAGAATCATCGATCAGCTGCCTCCTGCACGCCCTCTACTGGGGATGGAGCCCACTACCTGGGCATGTGCCCTTGACTGGAATCGAACCCAGGACCCTTCAGTCCACAGGCCAACACTCTATCCACTGAGCCAAACCAGCTAGAGCAAGTTTTATTGATTTTAGAAAGAGGGAGGGAGAGATAGAAACATTGATGAGAGAGAAACATCAACATCAATCAGCTGCCTTTTGTGCACCCCTTGCTGGGGATCCAGCCCACACCCTGGCATGTTCCCTGACCAGGAGTCAAACCTGTGACCTCCTGTGCATGGGTCAACACACTCAACCACTGAGCCATGCTAGTCAGGCTTATAAAACTTTGTTTATCGATTTTTAGAGAGGAAAGGAGAAAGAGAAACAAACATCAATTTCTTGTTCCACTTATTTATGCATCATTGGTTGATTCTTGTATGTGCCCTGACCGGGGATCAAACCCACAAACTTGGTATATCGGGACTACGACACTAACCAACTGAGCTACTCAGCCAGGCTAAACCCTCTCTCTCTTGCATAGAATTTTCAACTCCTCTCAAGCTAACATTTTTGTGAAGGAAATTAGCCAGCCATTGTCCATACTAGTAATGCTCTCTCTAGTTCATTTTGCTTTCTTCTGTTTTAAATTTATTTGAGAGTCAGGAACCAGCATCACCAGACTCTCAAAGTCTAGATATACCCTCCCCCATTATCTACCCCAACACACACACTCTCCTTGTTTTTAGAAATACAAATCTTGCAGAGTTGGTTCTCTTTTCAGAGTATCCTATGCAGCAAGACTTTTCCTAGTTATATAATGCACTTTTCTTGCCCGGCATGTAAGTAAAAGCTTACTTTAGTCTGACTTGATATTTAGAGAGGAAGATGCCAATTGGGAAGAAGCCTGTCAGTTTGTCGAGCCTGCCCATGACAGGTGGGGTGCGGAGGAGCTTCTCTGGTGACGAAGAGTTGACTCCTCCTCCATATCGAACCCTGCCAGCACAGACAGCCCTGGAGGCCTTCCCACCTCCCAGCACTAGCCAAGAGTTCAGTCCCAGCCTCAAAACAGGTAACTAGTGGCCTCACACCTCAGGTACTGCAGAGGGCCAGGTCTGGGCAGGGTGGTGGGAGACGAGGTCTGGCATGCCAGGTGCGGACTCATTAAGTTTTTCGTTTCTTTCCACTGAAAACTTCATTTTCACTAGTCCTCCTCGATAGTCACTTCACTCCTAGTGAAAGATGAGTCATCAGGGAAGGGAGGTTTTTTATCTTGTTATAAACCATTTCTGAGCTTTAAATTAGGGTAAAGTTAACTTTCAGTTTATGGAATTGTGAGGCAACTTGGATTAGTTCATGGTTTCATTGAAATAGTCGAACATTTGCCTTACAGAGTTCTGTTTGACTTGACAGGGGTGGCGGGGGGAGGGGGGGAGAAATGTGCCATTAGGAATCTATCTGATTTATCAAATCCAAAGATGAGGCTTTGATCATAGCATTCCATAGCATCTCATTCATTAGAAAGGATGTGTTTTGTGTTTTAGTGTAATCTTGGTTCTGGTGATAACATTTACCACAATCTTTAGTTGAAGTAACATGGACTTGGAAATACAGTACGCAGCTAATTTTGGTGTTGAATTTTAGTGAAATTTGTTTCCATAATTTCATGTTTACTTTTGTATAATGATTAAGTGAGTTGTATTTCATTTGAGTTTAATTGGTTAGGCAGAGCTGGTAGGTTGTTCGGAAGACTACAGAAGGTTTTGCACTCCGACAGACTGCATTTGCGTGGGATGACCTATAGTGGGTGTGAGCACAGGTCAGAGGGCTGAGAACCACAGCTGTGTCCGCCTTGGCATATCTTCTGCCACATCCTAACTTGCTTTAAACCCGGTGGTTTTATCTGACCAGCATTGTTTAAAATGCCTTTTGTACATTGAAAACTAAGGTGGGACTGATACCTGCTTTCTTCTCATTCCTCTGTTTGCTAGTTTATTTATGTGATTGGTTGATTGGTAATATTTTTGCACCTCAAGTTATCAGCCTTTTTTTTTTTTGCCATTTTAAGATGTGTTCTTTAGTTTTTGCCTAACGGTGTTATTAGGTCATCTTGATCCTTCCCAGTCTGTTTTCTCTGATGTCCTTATAGCGAGAGGAAATTACACACATATATGTATATATATGTAATAGATTAGGACTGCAAACCCAAGTTTATCTGCTCTTTAACGGAAGAAACTTCAAAGTCTATCTAAAGAACATTACCATTTTCTTTCTTGTTTGTCTCTTTAATTGTATCTTTTTGTACTTGTTACATATGAAATCGTCGTCTTCAATGTATGTAATTAACTATAGATATTGTGAGCTCTGGATGTATTTGAATTTTTATTGGGTTTTAGTTGTATTGTCTTTAGGAATTAGACTGATTTTGAAGATGGGCGTCACGTTTTGTGAGCGGTGACTGGTTCGTGTAAAATGAAACTTGACTTCTGGGATTGGCGAAACCCAGGAACTTAGCTAGATGCCTGTGGTGGGAACCCAGGTCTCGGTGGTTTCCTTCTCCCACCAGGGTCTGTAGTGTCCTCTGAGCAGGAGCACATCTGTGGGACCCATGTGGTCTTACTCGGGTGAAACAGGACTACGATGTCTAAACTATGTCAAAGCTGCGGTTGATTAGCTGTTGAGTTTATTATATTTACGGGCTTCTTGCTAGGAAAATGTGATTCCCATTAGCGTATCTCCTGAAATGTTAATGACTAGAGTCAGCAAAGTGACTCCTTTTAAAAATAGAGCTAAGGAAAAGTGCATTTGTGTAGAAAGTGAAATGTAGCCACAGGACCTATTCTATTTCATCCATCCTTCATTGAGAATAAGACCTGGAAAGGAGAAATGATTCGTGTGAAGATACCAGGCAGGCTTTATTTTAGGTTCCATTAAAACAAAAACTGCATTAGAACATTCCACATCTGAGTGAATGTTTCACCTTTATCTTGAGTTTCTTTTTTTTTAAGCATATTGTTTCCATATTTTAACATGAGTAGAAGCATAATCCAGAAATTTGGTGTTAATAATAAATGCACATAGTTTCAGGATGTGCTTTAGAATCTCAATTTACCTTTCTTGCATTTAAAAAATCAACATCTGTTTGAATGGAACATGTTTGGTCTTGAAGCACGTTAATTCTTTTTCATTCATTTAGCCATCTGATCATCATATAATAAGATACTGTTTTAATCAACCTTTTATTGTGGGTACTGCACCTTTAATGAAACTTGGGGTTGTTGTTGTTTTTCTTTTTGTGTGTTTATTTTCATGGTATTGTTCAGATGTCCTTAACAATTAATGCATGTTGGTTAGATTTAAAGGATATATACTTGCTATTCTTTATAAAAGCATTTTTATTAAGTACTTTTTTAAAGAAAGAAAAACTGCATAGTCTTGTTTGCTTTACCTTTCAACAAGTCTGATTGGTATTTGTTTTGCTATTATTAGGGTATAGTGTATTCACTTTTCTGTCTTTGGGCTATTGAGTTTTTTTAACATCATTACCAAAACAAGTAACAAAGTAAAATAAAATGAATTGGCATCTCTGTAACAATTATTCTTTTAATTATTAAATAAGATATCAAAGACCATTATTTTTGAAACTAATCTTTTGTAACTAAAATCAAGACATGGTATTTTTCTATGCATATACTCTTGACTTTAAAAGTGTAGCCACTTGAATATTGTTCATAAGAGTTACTCCTCTATGAAAACTTAGTTGGCTTACTACTCATCTAAATAGAGCCCTCATTCTCCTCACAAATACAACTGTTTTTTTTTTTCCTGTATAAGCAGTTCCCACTTTACATTCTATATATACGCATCCCCTCCAATTGTGATGAAAAAATCCATAATGGAGGATACAGAGCACTTTTTTCCTTTTCTGTGAGCCTGTGCCTGCAGAAAGCAAGCAGGTTTCCTCCGTGAGCCAGACATGGTGACGCGGGTGTGGGAGCCCTGTACTGCCGCTGCCGCCAAGATAGCAGCAGCCAGCCGCTCCCACTGCACAGAGCCCTTCCCAGTGCTGGCCTCATGTTGCCAGGGTTTTATGTGAAATCTCTTGGTTTTAAAGTAATCAAATTTAAGAACCAAGGGACACAGGTAAGATGGGGAAAGCACAGTTTGTTGCCTCTGATTTAGCAGATCTGGGTGAAGAAACTTAGCATTGCTCACCATGGATTAGGTTCCAGTGAGTATGTTATACAAGATCACCTGTTCTTGAAATTCTTTGAAACTTGACCAACTCAATTTTGGTTCAACAATAACTTTTTAAGAAACCTGAACACAACTTTTTTTTTGTTAATATATTTTATTGATTTCTTAAAGAGAGGAAGGGAGAGGGATAGAGAGTTAGAAACATCAATGAGAGAGAAACATCGATCAGCTGCCTTCTGCACGCCCCCTACTGGGGATGTGCCCGCAACCAAGGTACATGCCCTTGACCAGAATTGAACCTGGGACCTTTCAGTCCGCAGGCCGACGCTCTATCCAAACCGGTCAGGGCCTGAACACAACTCTTGAAGGTTGGCAGTTATTAAGACTTATTTTTAACATCTAGCTGAGATCTTTTTTTCTTTTTAGAGAGAGGAAGGGAAAGAGAGAGAGACATCATCTGGCCTGCCTCCCATACGAACCCTAACTGGGAATCGAATGCCCAACCTGAGTATGTGCCCTGACCAGGAACTGAACCTTCACCTTTTGATGTGTGGGACGATGCTTCAGCCAGCTGAGCCACCCGGCCAGGACTGGGGTCATTTTTATTTAAAAAGTGGGAAAGTGATTTTTTGGAAGGGATGAGTTCTGTAGGAAGTAGGGGTAGCTCTCGGGGAAAGGAATTAGGACAGTCGGAAGTTACTGAGTAATTATGCCAAGGGACAGCCTTTAAGTTGAGGGGCTTATAAAAAGAGTTAGCAAAATCCCATAATTAAACAGCTAATTTTTGCATAAGACCAGTGCTGGGCCCTGGCTGGTGTGGCTCAGTTGGATGGGCATCGGCACATGCACCAAAAGTTTGCTGGTTCATTCCCAGTCCGGGCACATAAAAAATATTTTAATGACCCAGGACTGGGTCCGTAAAAAATGTTTTTATTTTAAAAAAAGACCAGTGCTGGACCCAGCAAGGAAAAATTTTTTTTGTCTTCATCCTTGCCCATGTAATAGAAAGAGCCTTTCTGTCACTAGAAATTCTGACTAGCATGATTTGAGTAGCTATCCAAAAATCTAAACTCCACTGAAAATATTGGAAACTGAAAAATAATTCTCCATAAAAATAAAGATCAATTAGAACGTGACCTATTTGTAAATTGAGGACTGCCTGTACGGTTGGTTGTTTTGTTTTTGTTTTTCATTAAAAAGCAAATCATCAGATGAGAACTCAGGTAGGCAATACTGCTAGTAAGTGATCCCATTGGTAATGTTAGCCATTTTGCACCAATTATTTTCAAATTGCTGATGTCAATAAATTTTTTATTTTACCTAATAATCAGTTTATTATTTATTTTAGTATGTTATTTATATACTTTATATTCTATTTATATTATAGGTAATACTTTGTATTTGTATATCAGATTTATATCTCTTTTCCACCAGGAGTCTTTTTAATAAAGGTGCTCCTTGGAGTTAATAACATTATATTAAAGTCATATTTATTGTGTTGTTAGTTTTTAAATATAGCTCAGGACCATGCAAGATAATACAGCATTGTTTGTATAGACATTGACATAAAAGTGAATACTTAACCATAAGAAAAATTTTAATTATTCTAGTCAAATTAGGGATCTCTCTTATCTTGACTATTTTGTTGAAGATATCTGTTGTGCAGTGTCCACTATGCAGTATTCTATTTTGGAACTTTCCTTAACTGCTAATACATTTTGAAAACTAAAATGTTTGTACTTCACCGTAAAGCTGGTGGAACCTGAAGATTAAAAGCAGTCTGAATATTCCAGAAAGGCTTAGTAACATCCGTACCTTTGTCTCTGTCATGCAGTGACTACATTGCAGCTGAAGGAGGAGTTGATAGATGGAGAGGACTACAGTTTCCTGCAAGGAGCATCTGACCCGGAAAGCAATGGCTCTGCCAACTTCTACATCAAGCAGGAGCCCTGAGGGGGCTCAGAACCGGAGGGTGGGAGGGAAGTTTCACACGGGACTGATTTGTAGTCCACCCAGCTGTACGCGGGGCTGTGCTACTGGGACATTTTGCTAAACAAAAATTTCAGTTCCGGATTTTTCAGGTGGGTGGGGAAACTATTTTAGTCGTGGGGGGAAATTTTTCAATTTATAAAGATGGACAATTTTTGTGTTGTATTTGAAGCTTTTGAAAGAATTTTGTAATATTTTACACGTTTGGATTTATGTGCATTGTTAACAAGAACTGAAATTCTAACTTTTTTGGTAAGATTAAAGTTTAGGTAGCAGGACTGAAAGAAATGATTTAAGAAGGATATAGTTGTAAATGCAAGTGAACTGTCAATACAAATGAACCTTTTTGGTACCTGTTGGGAGATTTGGGGATTTTAGAAGTTCGGCCAGTCACATCTCCAGCTTCCTTTGCTGCAGAAATATGCAACTGAACCCCCTCCTGGAGGGGTTGTCACCAAATGGATCATGGAAGGGGTGATTAATTCTGCTTGTCTGCATTTTTATTGCAGGCCATTTTAAATGTTTGTACAGAAATGTTTTTCATTCTGTGAACATTTATTTGGAGTTCTATATGAAACTGGAAGAACTCTGGATACTTTTCTATGTTCTCCTTTAATTAAAAAATGATAAAAATGATCCTAACACTAAAGTGTTAAACTGGAATGGTTGACCAGATATACAGGATGTCATTCTACAAGTTGAGGGGTAGGGAAAAATGCAATATTGTTCTAAGTTTATTTTATTTTCCTTACTAAAAAGTACCCCACAAAAGGGATTTTGATTAGTTCTCTGCCACTTCCCTCCATCTGTGAGATAATACTTGATATAACCACACCCCAAAACAGATGTTCTGTGTTACCAGGAGAATCAAATTCAAAGTTGTTTAAAGCCAAAATAAGTTTAGATTTCAAAATCATTCCAGCTCTGCTTTTAACTATCCTGGATTTGTTAGAAAACTAATTTGAAAGAGAATTTAATTTTCTTAAAATTCCATATATATCTATATAGTATGAGCTGTCTTTATTTGTGTTCAGAATTAGTTTTAACAATAATAACTGATTTGGACCATTTTGAACATTCCCTATTTTAAAATTCGTATGGCTTCCTTTCAAAAAAGGATCTAAGGGTAAATTGGTGAAAGGTTTGCTCTCTGCATTTTCTAATGTTGAGTTGTGACTGAATGAGAGAGCTCTAGCGTTTACCAGTGAGGTTCATAAACTAAACTCTCAGGAATTACTGCATCTGTTCTAGAAGTGCTTCTGGGTCTTAGCCTGGCCTCTTCAGAGTGGTGATAGTGACCATCTCCTCTGGAATATAGGTAGGGCTAATTAGAAATTAATCAAAATGATTAAACTCTACAGTCCTTCAACCTATGGAATGCTTTAAAAAATGCTAATGGAAAGCCCCAGGAGACATTTAGGTAAGATTTTTGTTTGAATTTTAAAACGCATAGAACATTAAAAACCAGCAATTTATTTTCTAAAATAATGCTCTACTTTTGGGAATAATAGCATTGGTAATACGCACAGGTTTACCTCATTCTATGCAAGAGGGGTTAATAACATAAGGTTTTGTAGTTGCTACTGGAAGTAAAATTTGTTGCTTTATTAATGTAAGAATGTATGGAATCGCATGTCAACATTTCTTAATACTGACTCTTTAGGGGCATAAATGCAGATCATATCAACGCCAAGTTGATCCTCATGTGTCAAATATATGTGAAATTCCGCTGTTAAATTACTGGATGTTTATCTTAAACAACATTACTGAGAGGGACCTACTGTAAATGTGACATCCTCACACTTCCCAAATCTTTAACTTTTAAGGATCTTCCCGTAAACTTAAAGCCTAGACGACTTCCAAAGCAGGCGTTACAACCATCTTTGTTCTCAGACTCGGTGAATTAAACCCAGGACTCTGATTTCATGAGATGGACACGAGAAGCCTGTTGGATGGCTTGCTCTTCCAGTACCTTGGGCTCAGAGGCTCAGTAGGGAACTGAGTTAGTCAGGAGGGATTTGATTTGGAGCCTGGTAATTAGTTCTGTGAAATGCTCATTTGTTTATAAGCTTCCGGTTCTAGAGCAAAGCCAGGCTCCGAGTGCTTTTTAATTTCCCGCCTATTCATGAAGGTGGTTCTTGTCTTGATCCCATGGCCACAGTTAAAGGTTGGTAGGACTTCCTACGTCTCAATACAATCTGAAGCCCTCTTTGTTGTTCAGACTCTTTAACTCCTGCTGCCAGTGAGCAGAAAGTAAGTTCATGCAGAGGAGATTTCTGTATTAGCCATAACTCCAGTTGTACAACTCAGCCCCATTATCTTTTACGGTTCAAAATGTACTGCTGACCTTGGGTTTGTTTTTGTTTTTTTCCTGTTAGGATTATTTGGGGCTTTTGGTAGTTTAAATTCTTTAACCTTTTCTTTGCTGTGTATGAGGAAAGCTAAAGCTGTTATCAACTTCTTTTTCTACGGATACTAACACGGGTTTTCAGTGTTTGTTTGTTGTTATTATTAATTTTGCGTGATGTGAATACCCTCTCCCATCAATATTTGTATTATGGTGCTATATATTTGGTAATGATCCTTTACTATTGGGAAGGGATTTTAAAAATACTGTGATTAAACTGGGTTTCTTCCTTTGATTTTCATATTTTAAATAAAGCCACAGTCATTTATACAAAAGAAAAGCGTCTGTCCCTGGGCAAGTCTTTTGAGGACAGAGGTCAAAGTAAACTGCATAAGGTTTTTACATCATTTCTGTATGTATTTGATATATAGACCAATATCTGTACAAATTTAATCTTTTATTTTCTTGGTAACTTGTGATCATTGAGAAAGTATTTGAAACTTTCTCAGGAAGTGTATATAATGGCGTGAAAAATTCTTCGGAGAAATTTATGTTTCTTTCATTTTTACCAAATTGCAAATTTCCAGCATGAATGTGAAAGCATTAAAATTATAACTTTGTGTACAAGATGAAAATAATTCACTAAATTTGCCCTTTTTTACACAAAATAAAATGTTAAAGTTAAGTTGTTTTTGAGCAATTCTTTAATACTCTTTGGTCTTTGAGAGGTTTTTTTCTTTATTAAAAATATTGAGTGCCTTCTGTAAGCAATCAGAGGCCCCTGTGGAAGTCAGACCAGCTTCTTCCTCACGGCCCCTGCAGTTGAGTGAGAGAGAATGTGGGTAGATGGACAAGGATGCATCCGACCACAGCGGAAGCAGAGGTGAGTGTGGACCACTTAGGGATTTACTGTATTCATTTGTGTGTGTCGTTTGTTTTGTTTTTTCATGTTTAACATCTTAATACAGATCAGGGAGTCTGGTTCATTTCAGCTCCTTCACTGCCAAACCTGGGGGCAGGGACTACTTCAGTTTCTTGCCTTCTCTTTGTGATGACCAAGGTTACAAAAGTATCTGCAGCTTCAGACTTTAAATTTCACATTATCTTTCTTTTTCTTGATCTTGACATATTCGGCATCCTTTCACCTGGCTGTGAGCAGGAAGTTCCTGATTGCCTCGATTTTGCGATGCCTGTCTCCAAGGTGCGAACGCAAGACAGGCACCTCAGATGACCCCCCTGTTCCCTGGGTACCATCCAAGAGGCCAGAGAGGACTTACATAACATTAGCTGGCACGTGGTGTTTCAGGGGTGACTTGCTTGCTAGGGGGCTTTTTTTTCAAGCTCTGTTAACCGCTTAAGCAAAGTTCATAGGATGTAAATAAATTGTCCCACCAGCTGGTGCTGTTTACATTGAGAGAGAATACAAGGACCTCTTCCTTACCAACGACTGACTCTTTGGAAAATTAATCAACTTCTGCAAAAGCAGTTTGTAGAGGATTTTCTGGATGTAAGATAGTAATGAGATGGCTTGGGTCTCTTTCGGAGTTTATTTCATCACACTTTAGAAAAATAGAAGGCATTCCAAGAAAACAGATGTGGAACCTAATTTCTGCCGTTTCCTACCTTAAATGGCTTGAACAGTTGCCCTAGAAAGTTGGAATTCCCAGATTGGGACACATTTACTATCCCACAAGCTTTGGTATATAATGTTCTTTTAAAGTTTTTATATGTATATATTCTTTAAACGATTATAGCCTCTTGGGAAACTATTTTCCTGATGTGCTTTATGCCCAGGATTGTGTTTTAAGAGCATCCAGTGCTTCCCCCTAACAAGTCAATGTTGAGCTCTGTGTTATTTATCCAGCCCCTGGGATTGGGAGAACAGTGACTATTTCCTCTCTATAGACTGTTACTGAGGCTGGAGTAACGCTTGTGGGCCTATTAAAAGTGTCCAGCCTCTCAAGCAGGCAAAAATAAGGATTGCCTACTGCCAACAAATAGATGAGAGTGTAAAAAAAGTAATTACTTTAAATACAGGGGTGGGTGACAGGTTTACAGTTGTGAGTACGTGAAACAGTTTATTATTTATTATTGTATTTTCCATCTGAAGAACTGTAAGCCTACTTTTGCCTACCCATCATGCATTTACTGTATTCAAACAAAAGCTTTATGGAAAACATGCATGAGTGGTCCACTTCACACACCAGCTGGTATATAGGATTATGTCCCAAACCCAACCTTCCTCCCAAAGCAGTACTTTTTTAAATTTATTTTTCAGTTACAGTTTACATTCAATTTTTTTTTTCATTGACTCTAGACAGGGAGAAAGAGAAACAGGGTGTGAAAGAGACATCGATAGGCCACCTCCCCCGACACGCCCAGACCAGGATCGGACCTGCAACCCAGGTACGTGCCCTGACCAGGAATCAAACCCGCAGCCTTCCAGTGTATGGGACGGTGCTCCAACCAACCAAGCCACACAGGCCAGGACTACATTCAATATTCTGTCTTAGTTTCTAGTGTACAGCTTAGTGGTTAGGCAGTCATATACTTTACAGAGTGGTCTGCCCAATGTTTCCAGCACACCCACCTGGCACCATACATAGTTATTATTGTTGATTGTATTCCCTCAGAGGCAGTACTTTGAACCTCACCACAGTCTACCCTTTCTTGCACTTCTACCAAAATGAAGTCCTAGCATCCACTCCTTCCTCTCAGCTCTCACCACTGCAAATTTGACTTCACTTAACCCTGCAAACTCGGGACTTGCTCACGTCACTTGGATAACTGTAAAGGCAGTAAAGCACAGTGGCCAAGAACGTGGGATCCGAAGCCAGCTGCTCGGATCGGATCTGACACCTCCCCTTCTTAGTCGCGTAAAGTGTCTCAGTTGTAAAATGGGGACCTTAGTACCAACCTCCTGAGAGTTGTAAAGATTAAAATGAATTCATGTGTAAAGTTCTTAGAACAGCCCTGGCCCAGAGTAAGCTTGCACTTAACTACTGCTGTGGATCCAGGTACCTCCGCAGTGTGCATGAGGATCCCCAGGCCCCCCCAGAACATGGAACCTTAACCCTCAAACTTTACCACTTAATGTGGTGAAAGCATGTACCATATATGAACACGAGATTACATTTTAAGTGGAAAAATAATTTAGAAAATGTTCAACTTCTGACATTTTTTTACACCAAGCTGTCAGTGTATGTGCCATTGTCGTGTGTCGCAGTATGCAGTAAAAGTAACACCGAAGTCAAAAAACAAAAAGTAAAGAAAAACCAAATAAAGGAAAAAGTGTAACACTGAGTCTTGCATAGGGAAGTGGCATTTAGCTTTCACCAGTTTCCTAACAGTTATTCATAGACCCATGTATTTCTATAATCTCCCGTTTTTAAGCCCGGCTCCGGGTGATCAGTGCCATTTGGCATCAGAGGATGAATTTTGTAACCACTCTGCTGTGATGCAGGAAACAGGCGTGATAAGTACTTTACCCCGGGGAGGAGAGAGCCATAGGGTTGCAGAACACGTGTACCAGCAGTGGGCCAGGCACTCGGTTAACTTCTTTATATTCATGCCTGCCTTAACCCTGCCTTGCAGTGATACCATTTTACAGATGCCTTGAGGCTCCCATTTCCTCATGTATAACTTGCCCAATTTGCAATCAATAAAATGTATGTCTGGATGATAGTACGTTTCACTCTATCAAGTTTCAACAAACTCTGTACAGAAATATACATTTCTACATCAGCAAAAGAGGTTGGGACATTTATTATGCTGTTTCCTTACGGGGTTTCTTAGATGCACTACTAGTGCCGCATGTGGCCCCTCGTTAGCCTCACTACTTTCCCACTAGAGTCTTGAGATGCACTGAGGTGCTGAGAAGGATTAATTAGTTCTGGATAATGCTAACCTAATGTGTTCTAGCCAGGAAACCAAGTCACTTCTTCCAACTTAGGGCTGAGGAAGCACAGGAGGCTGCACCCGTTTCCAAAGGCTTTATTGGTAAATATGCTTTAGAAAAGATGGATCCTTTTGCTTCCAGGTCAATGGAATGAAGAGCTGTGTCCCGGGACACATCAAGTGGAGCCAAGGAGACTGATGCTTTGTCCACCTCTTATTCATAGATCCAGTCAAAAGCACAAGACTTGTAGTCGACCAGTTCTTCAGGCTTAAACCACAGGCTGATTTCTCTCTCAGCACTTTTTACTGAATCACTGCCATGAATGATGTTCCTAAGAAAGAACAAAGATTAGTTAGTTACCACATTTCAAAGTGCAAAGGGCTGTGTGATGGATACAGCACAGGACAACCACTGCAGACCTTTTCAGCCAAATTGCCACTTGAATCGGGAAACTCTCCTAAAGTATTTCCTCTTTAAAAGCAACTATAAAAGCACTTAACCCAGCCCTAGCTGGTTTGGCTTATAGCGGATAGAGCGTCAGCCTATGGACTAAAGGGTCCCAGGTTCTATTCCAGCCAAGGGCACATGCCCTGGTTGTGGGCTCAATCCCCCAACCCCCAGGAGGGGGCGTGCAGGAGGCAGCTAATCAATGATTCTCATCGTTGATTTTTCTCTCCCTCTCCCTTCTGCTCTGAAATCAATAAAAATACATTTAAAAACAAAACACTTGCATCCGATGATAATTACCATCTAACTTAGAACCTCAAATTCTTCTAAAATTGGGCTATGCCAAATAATGGTTTTTATAAGTGACCCTCAGGATTTACCTGCCAACTTGAATGCAAAAGTCTCCACGAATGGTGCCTGGCTTAGAATCTGCTGGATTGGTCTCCCCAAGCATCATTCTCCCTGTCTTCACCACATTCAGCCCCTCCCAGACCTTGACAGTAGGGAAAAGGAACATCAGCTCTGCCATTCAGGACCATTAAGAACAAACACCCCCACCAGCACACATCCATCAGACCCATCAGTGAATGAGTATCAGCTAACCTCAGCAGACAGTAGGGGGCCTGCCTAAAGTGTTCCATCTAGGATACAGAGAAAAGGTCTACGCAACTGGGCAACTTTCTAGCCTAGCTGAGGTAGAAACAATACTGAGGAACCCGTATGCAGCCACAAACACGAAGAAGGTAACAGTGGGAAGAGCATCCCAGAAAACTGTTAAGAGCAACAGATGGCAAAGGTTGGCACGAAAGGGGACAGTGTATTCCCGGGAAGAACAAAAGGTCATCCTCACGGAACAGGAAGGGGATCTACTTTCTCAATCATTTTAGTGGCTCCCTATTGTACCCTCTACTTTCACTCCCAACTGGACGTTAATGCCACAGGAAGGACTAGCCTGCTTTCTAGCTCGGGAGTACACAGAACGTTCCCTTTGCTGATTCCCCTTCCTTTTTCCTCCCAAGCTCCTAGTTGCTCCGTGAACTGACCTCCAGCAGGCTCCATCTGTAAAGCAAGGAGACTGGAGGAGGTCTAGGACAGCAACAGTCACTTACCATGGCCACCACAGGCCCCGAGTTCATGTACTTCACCAGCCCCGGGTAGAAGGGCCGGTCTTTCAGGTCAATGTAGTGCTGCTTCAGGAGGTCCTCAGAGGCCTGCCACCCAAGAGAGGGTACCAGTTAGTGACTAAACTGGGGAGGCTGGCTCGAATATGGCTCCATCCCCGTCTCAGGACCTAGTAACATGGTAGCCAATTTAATATTTCAGCCCATATTCATAAGGTGGGTATATTTTTTTTAAAAATGCCATCCAAACCATGAAACCATTTTACCAAAAGACTGTTCTGCTTATGATGGCACCCTCATAACGTCAAAGGTGTATGGATGTTATAATCCTCAAAGTAGATGGATTGAGGGCCAAGGTGTCGGGAGAGAGCGGATGCAACCGAAATATGCCGACTGGTGGCCCTTCACAGTGCCCGTCTAAACATTTCAGATGTGAACGGGGAACATGCTCCTGCTCACTGATGAGCTCGGTGAACATTTCAGGACTCAGACACTTACTCAGACACTTATCCTTAGGGTCCCGATCTGCGAGCCCCAAACTTAACGTGGGAAACCATGACTGCCCCCCACCAAGGGACAGAGGAAGGAACACCCGCCGGAAACCTCACTCATCGCAGGTGCAGGCTAAACACAAAAGGACGCCACGCCTCCCCTCCTCCCCTCTGGGCACAGGCAGAGCCACGTGGGCAGGGGAAGGTGCGCCGGCTGGCTTCGCTCTCTGCTGCCCCCCAGCGACGACGGGCAGGCGACGGCCCAGGCAGCGGCGGGTGGGAAGCCGGTTCCGGGCAGGAGTCACGTTACCTCCCGTAACCTTCCCAAGGGCGTCAGTGCTCCCGGCCTCGGGAAAGGCTCGGGGGCCCGGGGCTCAGGGGAGAGGGCACAGGGGCTCCCGCGGGGCGGAGGCAGCAGAGGGGGCCTCCGGGCGGGAGAGCCGCGGAGCCGGGGCGCACAACCCCCGGCGGCCGAGCTCCGGAGCGCGAAGGGGGGGCGGGGGCGCGTACCCGCAGGAACTTCATGGCCACGAGGCGGAACCCCTTCTGCTCGAAGCGCTTGATGATGTCGCCCACCAGGCCGCGCTGCACGCCGTCCGGCTTGATGGCGATGAAGGTGCGCTCGGTGTTGGCCATGGTCCTGCGGCGAGTGGTCGGTCAGGGTTCGGGGGCCACGCCGACACGGACCGCGCCCCCGGG
>NW_005871483.1:366802-371594 GCF_000147115.1 Myotis lucifugus
GGCCAGTGGCGACCACGGAGCCCAGAGCCGCCCGCGGAGGAGGGGCCCGCGGCGGCCACACCCCGGAGGGCCCGCCACCCAACCCGCGGGCCGGACGCAGCCCAGGCCTCTGTCCACGCCCCGGGTTTGCCAGAGGCTCGGGGGCAGGAAGCGATCGCTCACACTGGCACGTCCAAGTCCATCTTTCTCTCTCTCTCTCTCTCTCTCTCTCTCTCTCTCTCTCTCTCTCTCTCTCTCTCTCTCTCTCTCTCTCCTTGCACCCACCAGTCCGCTCCTTCCTACCCGTGAAACCCAGTTTTCGCCTCCCCTCTCCTCCACTGGAGCCCTGGTTCGAGCCCCGCGCCTTCCTCCTTCCCAGCGGCAGCCTCCCGGCGGGCCTCCACCCAACCCCTCCCCGCACGAGCCTCCCTCCCCAACGCCCTCCGAGTCCGTCCCGCTTGGAGGATGGTGTGCCAACCGCTGAGCAGCCAGCCCATGCTCTCCACAGTGTGCCCGGCTCCTCTGCCTGTCTCCCCCACCTTCCCAGCCCCGACAGCTGCTCTGTTCCCCCCAGAGATGAAGATCTGCCCCTGCCTCGCGTAAGTGTGCGGTCAGCTGCCCACTTCAGCGGGGACACGCCCTCGACCAGACTCCAGACTCCTGGGAATCAGGCCTGTCCTCCATCTGCAGACAGTCCGCTCCTCTCCCCGCCCTTTGGGGTGTGTGTGTGTACACCCCTCACCAGTTCTTGACACCCGCCCAGCAGTGACCACACCTGAAATGGTCAGAGCCCTGTGTCCTGTCCGCAGGCCAGTGAGTGACTTTGACCAGGGAACGGCGTTATCACCCTGTGGCCTGAGCGCTGTTCTGTTAGGTGAGCTGTTTGCCCTGGTCCAGGCACTAACACCTCCTTTGGGACAGTAACAACCTCTTCCCACCACTCCTTTCCTTCCTGGAACCGAGTCCCTGGACAACCCCAGGGGCATAGCCTTAGCACCATCACCGGCCCCACTCACCCACTTGAACTTTTTTTCAGCTTTATTGAGGCATATTTGATAAGTAAAAATTGTATATTTAAGACATACAATTAGATGTTCTGATATACACACAGGGGTGGGAAAATGTAGGTTTACAGTTGTTCATATGGAAAAAGACATGCAGGTTATAATTATTCCAATAATTATTACAAAAATTAACTTTTGTGTACTCACAACTGCAAACCTGCTTTTGCCCATCCCTGTATATCTTGTGAAATGATCCCCGCCAACATAACCATCATTTCAGTTACCATTTTTTTTCTTTTTTTGGTGTGTAGTGAGAACATGTAAGATCTACTCTCTTAGCAAATTACAGCATACAGTATTATTAACTACTAGAGGCCTGGTGCATGAATTCGTGCAAGGAGTGGAGTCCTCCCACCAGCCCCCATGGGGCTGATCTGGGGAGGGGCTGGTTGGGGGAGGGGCCGTGAGCGGTTGGCCAGCCAGCCCCACCCCCTGGTCGAACTCCCTGTGGAGGGGCCAATTTGCATATTAGCCTTTTATTATATAGGATAATCACAGCACTGTACATGAGATCTCCAGTGTGGACTTTCAAATAAAAGATAAGTAAACTTCCATCTTATCTCTGTTGAAGAGTCAAATCAGTGTTCTAACAAATCAAAGCTATTTACAAGACTTACGCTTCTTTTGAGGCCATCCCAGGGACCCAGGCCCACCATCTGCCTAGCTTTTCTGTTTCGGTGTAGTTTCAACTTCTGCCACTCCCCATCCACTCAATCTCTGAGAGCCTCTCAAAGGCAGAAAGGATGCCTTTTATTTCCAATGAGTCCGCTGCCCTCAGGAGAGTCTTGGCAACTGTGGGGTTCAAAATGAGTTACCCCAGGATGTGCCTCTGAGGTATGTGGATAGTTTTGAGCCAAAGGCAACTTTACCTGCGGGCTCCAGAGAAACTTCTGCCTCTCCTTAACTGTGTAGCGCTAAATTAAAGGCCTTGTCCATAAGACATAGCGATAACCTCATTGAACCTACCTGTTCGGCAGGACAAACTACTGATTCCTGAACATGCTCTCCCTGCAGTGACCTGAAGCCCCAAGGTGCCTCACCTTAGCCCTAGCTAAGAAGGTGGTATACGCCTATTTTCCTTCCTGTCTTTGAACCTCATACATGTGGGCTCTCTGACTCTGTCATACGGATGTAATTACATTTGGTTATTTCCTCTTCTTAAACTGTCCCGTGTCTATTTGATTAGAGCAGCCAAAAGAACCTTGAGGGTAGAGGGAAGTTCCTTCCTCCCCCACACAACCTAGCAGATCCTCCGCACCTGCCCGTTGACTGGCTCAGTGACAAGAGTGGGTGGGATGCAGGGGGGAAAGGGACAGGCAAAGATCATGTGTGTGTATGTGTGACCTCTCAGGCCAATATAAATAATTTATTAGTATTTATACTCTATTAGCTCAGGTTAGCCAGAGGATGTGAAAAGAAAAAAAAGAATACAAAGCAATACAGCAACACAAAGTAACCAACGCGATGAATCCTAGTTAGGGTGAAACATTTTAATCTGACGGTAGCATATAACACTGTACAGGGAACACGCGCAGCTCCAAGAGTGTCCCTCCAGATTAGAAGGAGGTTCTCAGAGATAAGTAGATCAGCTACAGTCTGGTCCCCTGCCGTGGGAGGGAGAGGAAATGGAGTGGGGAAAGCACTGTCGGCGGCTTTCACGTCACTCGTAGATCCAGTTCTGAGCACAGCTCTTGTAATCTACCAGTTCCTCGGGCCGAAACCACAAGCCAATCTCCTTCTCCGCACTCTCCACGGAGTCACTGCCATGGATGATGTTCCTGGAGGGGAAGAGATGGCCACATTACCAAGACCACAAGGTTGAGCTGCCCAGAAGCCCCTCACTCCCAGTGCCAGAAAGCCCACCGCAGCAGAAAAAGCCAAGGCTCATGTCACTAGCTCACGTTAAAAGAAAAAGCCCATGACTACCATTAATGTAGGATGAAGACTGCCCCGCTAGCAACATGGATGCTAGCAGCGAGAGCCTTCGGGAAGGACTGTAGCCAGCAAAGTGTTGTACCAGGTTTTACCCTCCCATCAGAGGCACAACCACAGTGATGTTGACATATAGAGAGAGAGCCTATAAAGCCAAACACCAACTTAAGAGAGAGAAAAACTGAACTGATTTTAAATGTTCTGCGTAGGGTATCATGTACATTGCTAGCTACAAGAACCCTAATTATATGGCAACTCAGATTTTGGAAAAGGGTAAAAAGCACCAACTCCCACCTGCCAACTTGGATACAAAAGTCCCCTCGGATGGTCCCAGGTTTGGAGTCTGCTGGGTTGGTCTCCCCAAGCATCACTCGGCCTGTCTTCACAACATTCAGCCCCTCCCAGACCTTCAAAGACAAAAGAAGATATGGTCAAGGAAGAAAACCCATCTCAGCAGGAAATCAGCAAACTATTACTTCAAAAGAAAGGTAAAAAGCCCCCGTAATCTGACATTCATTCATTAAGCAAATTACAGTGGGGGCTTGACTTACGAGTGTCCCGACTAACGAGTTTTTCGAGATACGAGCCATCTCTCGGCCAATTTTTTGCTTTGAGTTGCGAGCTAAAATTCGGGTTACGAGCCAGCTTCAGATACCCCACCGCTAGTTGGTGCAGCGAACATCACAGTGAACGCCACAACATCACGTGTCTCATTCATTCACTTTATGATTTGACATACGAGTAATTTGAGTTACGAGCTCCATCACAGAATGAATTAAACTCGTAAGTCAAGGCCCCACTGTATATATATATATGGAGAGAGAGAGAGAGAGAGAAAGAGAGAGAGGTTTCTTCATTACCTGCCCATCCCCTTTCAAGTTGTGTAGGCAAGGAAAGCTATGAAAACACTCCTACTTTGTCTCATTCATGACTGCATCCCCAGTGTCTGGGAAAGAGCCTGGCAGAATGATGACTACCAATACATATTTGGAGAATTTCTGTGTTAAGTCCTGCCCTCCAGAAGCCTATAATCAGGCAGTCCCCTCTCGATCTCTCCCACTATGAGTCTTCACTTCAGCAAGCAAATGTATCTTGTCTTTAGTGGATCAGAGAGCTGACTCATATCTTAACTGTCAGTCCTCTCAGCCCCAGTTTCCTCTGCATCAATGAGGACCTGGCATCAGAAGCAAGAATCACGGCACTCACTCTTCACTCTCAACTGAGTCATTCATATCAACACCCCACACGTGCACACTCACCATGGCAACCACTGGCCCTGAGTGCATGTATTTCACCAGGCCCGTGAAGAATGGGCGGTCCTTCAGGTCGATGTAGTGTTCCTTGAGAAGGTCTTCCGAAGCCTATTCCGCAAGACAGAGAATGAGAATTGGCCCCCAAAACTATGAACCAGTGGCTACTTCCCACTCACCCATCCTGCAGTTTCAAACATGAGCTCTCAGCTCATTAATTCTGTTATAACCCAATTCATTCTCAGCAATACCAGAGGGGAGCAGTGACCAGGACTAAAAGTGCTTCAGCGTTGTTCAATTCTCCCCCTATTGTCCTTGACAGATCAGAATAAAACTACAGAATATTAGATTCATATCCAGCCATCTCATTTTAGACAAAATCTGACAATGCGAATTTTCCCTCACCTCCCTTCTCCACATCAGATTCAGATAACCCAGGAGACTCATGGCAGCTACGCCTCCTCCTACTCTTCACCAAGCCCGTACCCTTATTAGGAAACTGGACAGGAGAAAATATATGCATATTAGGAGTCAGAGAAGCCCGAGTTAAATTCCAGCTGCATCACT
>NW_005871483.1:372470-396411 GCF_000147115.1 Myotis lucifugus
GTCGACTCCAAGTCTCGCCTAGTAAAAACCCAGTTCTCCTCGGTCCTCTCATGTATGAGCTAATATTCCAGAGTGCAAACGCAGGAGCTATCATTGCTACCCCATTTTATTTAATACACTATATTGAGCGTCTACTGTGTCCCCATACTTTGGCAGAACTAAGGTAGGAGATGTAAAAAAAAAAAAAAAAAAAGACACTATCTTCCTCAATTATCCTGATGAGGCAAAATGACACTGATCATGTGAAAGTGACATCTGGTACAGGGCATATGAAATACGGTTTGACCTACTTAACACATCATGGCATTAGAACTGGAAGGAGTTTTAGAGATTATTTTCATTTCAATCCCCTTCACTTTACAGACGAGGGAATAGATCCAGAACACCAGAAAGAGGGCTAAATCCAGATTTCCCCATCCCCATGCAATTTATGCTACATCCTAAAATGTGATGAATACTCTGACTAACCAACAAACTGGATTGTGGGAGAACCTGAACCATTAGTAATACTATCTGATATGGGGCATCTGCTGGAAGGAAGCCTAGAAAGCACCTATTCCAGATCTTTCCTTTTACAGAGAAGATTCGAGACCGACTCTGCCTCCGCAAGATGAGGAAAGAGGCCCCTCACCTTGGCAGACAATCCCTAATGCGGATAACAGCCACCTCCTGGCTCTATCTTCCTGCACCTGAGTTAACCTCCTATTACAGCACCTGAGTCAATACACTTGAATCTTATGTTTGTGTGTCTGTCTTCCCCGGTGGTCTGTGGTCTGTTCCTGGCACCTAGCCAGGGCCTAGCACTAAATAAATGAAAAAAAAAAAAAAAAGTCTTAAATGATAATCACCTTGCCCCTCCAAGAAAAAGAGACAAAGTACAATGATTGGAGAACGCTCGAGACAAGCATGGATTCACCGGGAGAAAATGTGGCTGAAGAGCCAGAAATAGTCCCTATAGAAGTCCCTCCACGCCCACCCGGACACACCCCTGCCATTCATTCTGCAATCGCGTACTAGAGCGTCAGTTCCGAGACCAGAGACAAACAAGGCACAGCTCCTGTAGTCGCGGCCTGATGGGAAAGGCAGCCAAGAGCCACCGACAAAGGCGAGTCCACGTGGCGTGGGCCGTGCGCTGACAGGTTTGCACCTGCCACCGGCGCGGCCCCACCCTTCTTCCCAGTCCGATCCCCTCGCCACCTCTCAGATCTCATAGGACCCCTGCACCTCCCCGCTCCCCCGCCCCATTGCTCTCCCTTCCTCTCAGGACCCTGAACCCTTCTCACCCTTCCAGCTCTAGCAGCTCCTACTCCGCCTCCGGTCCTCCGCACCGGAAACGTGCCCCGGCCGCACGTGGTTGCCGGCACGCGCACGCGCGGAACCCTTCTGCTCAAATCTGCTACCGGGGAGCCCATTTTATGGAACACCACTTGCCCGCGGTTCTTCCGGTGAGTTGGTTGTCATTCTAGGGAGAACTTTCCGATCTTTAACTTCCGGCACTGCTTTTTCATGCTCTTCCGGCAGACCGCCGCCATCTTTTTTTTTTTTCTTTCTTTCTTTTTTAAGATTCTATGACTCGCTTCCTGCTTTCTGGAGCGAATTGGCTTCCCGCGAGGTGGCGCTCATACTTTGCGTGAAGTCGACGCGCGCCTGACTCGGAGGTAGACACGCTTTCTTGCTTTAGTTTACTCAACTTTTCCGGTCTGTCAAACAACTTCTTTATTGAGTACCTACTGTGTGCCGGGCACTGTTCTAGAGCCTGCGGGGGATAGCAGTAACTCTCCTGGTACTGCTGGTGGCGTTGGGAATGGAGGCAAACAATAAAGAAATGGATATGGCATTATGTAAATTCTTTTTAAAAAAGCAAACAACGGAGGGGACGGTGGGCGACTGAAGGATTTAACTACACATTTTAAAAGGTTGGTTGAGGAAATCTCTCTCTGAGGAGAAGAGATGTGCATAGATGAGGGGGCAAGTTGGGTGGTTATCTGAGAGATGCGTTTTGTTTGTTTTGGATTGATTTTAGGGAGGAAGGGAGAGGGAGACAGAAACATTAACGATGCGAGTGAGTCGCTGACCGGCTGCCGCCTGCACGCCCCGCACTGGGGACCGAGCCCGCAACCCCGGATCGAACCCGGGACCCTTTGGGCCACAGGCCGAGGCTCTATCCACTGAGCCAGACCGGCTAAGGCAGTTTGCTGCTTTCAGTACTGCTGATTGATAGACTACAAGACCTGGTCCTAGAGCCAGGTTCTTTTTTTCCCTTTTTTTTAAGAATAGTTTATTGATTTTTAGAGAGAGAGGTTAGCGTGGACCCCGGGATGGAGCCAGAAGCCTTTTGGAACACAGGCCGCGCCCAACCCCCTGGGCCTCACCCACCTGCGGAGCCAGGTTCTTTTTATTTTTTATTATTATTTTTTTTTATATTGTTCCAGGTTCTTTTAAATGCTGATCCGGGTGAGGGAGGGCTTGCCCAGGCAGGTGCAGGAGAAGGGGGGTGATCTGTAGATACGGGAAGGTCTCCTCTCTTCCTGGAAGCCATCCTAATTAGACGACTCCACCCTAACCTTCCTTTCCCAGCCCAGCCCGCCAGGCTGCCCCTGGTAAATGTTTCTGCAAACTAAATCAGACAACATTAAGAATTTAGAGCTAAAAGTCACCTTCTTAAACACTTTTTATTGATTGATTTGAGAGAGAGAGAGAAACATCAATTTGTTCCTCTTAGTTATGCATTCACTGGTTGACCCCTGTTTGCGCCCTGACCTGGGATCGAATCCACAACCCTGGCTTATAGGAACGACAGTCTAACCAACTGAACTGCTCAGCCAGGGCTACAACTAAAAGTAATCTTAATGGGCATATGGACCAGGCCCCTCTCCAGAAATCCTAGGAAGGGGTTTCCACCTCTGCTTGGAAGCTCCTCAAACATCAGATCACTGGCCTTCCACCATCCTTTGCTAAAAAACAATTAAGCAAACTGCTAGTCAAATGTATTCATCTTCAAAAATAATAATGAGTACTGGCCCTAACCGGTTTGGCTCAGTGGATAGAGCGTCGGCCTGCGGACTGAAGTGTCCCGGGTTCGATTCCAGTCAAGGGCTTGTACCTTGGTTTCGGGCACGTCCCCAGTAGGGGGTGTGCAAGAGGCAGCTGATCGATGTTTCTAACTCTCTATCCCTCTCCCTTCCTCTCTGTAAAAAATCAATAAAATATATTTAAAAAAATAATGAGTACTGTTTAAATTCTTTTTTTTTTTTTTGAGAGAGAGAGAGAGGAAGGGAAAGAGAAAGGAACGTGGATTTGTTGTTCCGCTTATTTATGCATTCATTGGTTGCTTCTTGTATGTGCCCGGCTGGGGATCAAACTTCCATGCTTGGCGTATTGGGACGATGCTGTAACCGAGCTACCCAGCCAAGGCCAATAATGAGAAATGTTTAGTGAACCGCTCTAAGATATCAACTATTTAAAGAGAGGAAGAGTGGTCACTGGGCTGTGTGGATAGAGTATGAAGAAGATTTTACTTAGTATAGAGGAGTAGGATTTCAACATACAAAAATAAGATGGTAAATAGATAAGTCTGTAGGTATCACGAGACCAGAAAAATAGCCAAGAGCAAAAAATGGAAAGCAAGCAGGGAAAGTTAGGGAATGTCTGAGAAACTGATTAGACGCTCTTACAAGAGTACTGCTAACCCGTGAGGGATGAACCACCAGATTAGTGACAAACTTCCAATGCTAGTCTAAAAAGTTGAGACCCTGGGCTGTAGTTAATGGCAAGTCACCCGAGTTTGGGGGATAGGACAGTGACATGAGAAACATCTCAAAATTCTAGAACTCAAAAAAACTGTTGAAATTATTTACCGACTGCTTCCTCGCTGGGCGCTGGGCGCTGGGCACTGGCCCTGTCTACTCAGGGTCTAAGACAGCGGTTCTCAACCTGTGGGTCGCGACCCCTTTGGGGGTCGAACGACCCTTTCACAGGGGTTGCCTAAGACCATCGGAAAACACATATATAACTACATGTTGTTTTTGTGATTAATCATTATGCTTTAATTATGTTCAATTTGTAACAATGAAATTGGGGGTCACCACAACATGAGGAACTGTATTAAAGGGTCATGGCATTAGGAAGGTTGAGAACCACTGGTCTAGGACCTTTCTGTATGAGGTGACCGCCAGGTCCTTGACTCACCCAGGAAAGATTTAAGGAAGAATTGGAGTAAGAATAAAGCAGGTTTTATTCAGGTAGAGAAAAACAAAGAGGGCAGGGCTCAGCGCCAGCGCCCCTGTGAAAGAAGCTGAAAGTACAAAAGTACGTGTCCCAGTGAACTAGGGCCAACACCAGGGAAAGGTGTGGGCGTGGTCAGTTAGTCCTTGGGATTTTATGCATTTCCAAGGGTAAGGGGGGCTGTCTCCTCGCTTTGTGGCACCAAATTCTGACCCCACCTTCTGATTGGGAGGGGGCCTGGTTGTGACTTTCCTTCCATTAACTGTTTTATCTTTGATCCTGCTGGGAGGTGGGGGCTCTGGTGGCAGGCTGTCAGCTCCTACTTCCTCATTCCACTTGTCGGGATTTTCCCCTAACTTCTTTCTCTCCTGCCTCAAAGCCATTTAATTCCCTCACTTTACAGAGATACAAACAGACCAAAAGATACGACCCAGTTTATTCAAGGTAATACTGGTATGGAGAGCTTTGTTTTAGACAGTAGAAAATCAAGTTATATTCCAGAGGGCAGATAGATTGCACAAGGAGAGGCTGGAAGCAGACACCCATTAGGAGGATGTTGACATCATCAATAATCAAGGTATGAAGATAACAGCTCTTCTGGATTAAAGTGGTCAAAGGAGTGTTTATAATAGAACTAGAGGCCCGGTGCATGCATTTGTGCAGGGGGAGGGGACCCTCAGCCTGGCCTGCGCCCTCTCGCAATCGGGGACCCCTCGGGGGATGTAGCAGTGTGCGAAGTGGCAGGTGGCCAGGGAGGAGCCTGAGCCAGGTTGGGCGCCACCCAGCTCAGCTCTCAGGGGCTCTCGCTGCTCTCGCCTGTCTTTCTGCACTCTCATTGCTCTCTCACCATTCTCGCTGCTCCTTAGCGTTGCCGGGGAGGCGGAGAGGTTCCTGCCACCGCTCCTGCACTCTCCAGCGGTGAGCCCAGCTTCTGGCTGAGCAGTGCTCCCGCTGTGAGAGCGCAGTGACCACCAGGGGGCAGCTCCTGCATTGAGCATCTGCCCCCTGGTGGTTAGTGCATGTCATAGCGCCCGGTCGTTCCAGTTGTTCTGTCGTAATGGTCGCTTAGCCTTTTATATATATAGATTACTAGGATGAATGACAAGATTTGGGAGTTGATTAGATATAATGAACAAGGGATAGAGTAGACCTATATCATAGCAATAGTTAGAGTATGGCTCTGTTTTCAAAGGATGGGGGTTGATTCCGGGCTCAGTTACATAGTAATTATGTAACCTTGAACAAGTTACTCAGCCATCACTAAGCCCGAGTTTCTGTATTTGCTAAATGGGAGTAATATTGTCACCATGATTGTTGTGGATTGGCCAGCTGGCTCAGTGGTTGAGCGTTGACCTATGAACGAGGAGGTCATGGTTCTATTCCCAGTCAGGGCAACATGCCCAGGTTTTGGGCTCGATCCCCATCACGGCACATGCGGAGGCAGCCAATCAATGATTATCATCATTTTCCGGGGTGTTATCCTGCATCTATTAGGATTCAGGAATCTGGAGAAGGGGCTGCGAGTAAATCAAATAAACTAGACATGAAATTTGGAAGGCATTAGTTGGGGGGAGCCAGATGGAGCTCAGTTTTAGTAACTTAGTTCCCCGAATCTCTGGACCCCTAGCTTTTTAGTAACACATTTTGCCCTATAGCAAAGCAGATATATATATCAAAGGTAAGGTTTGGTCAGGTTTGGGGAATTGCCTTCGGCTGTTCCAGCAACAGGTAATAACATGCAGATTTTCAGCCCTGCAGAAGCCTCAAGGTTCATCAACCTTTTGATGAACTTATTGCATAATTATGACATGCTGGAATTCGCCTCCAGCAATCATTGATGTTTCTATATCTCTCTTCCCCTCTAAAATTAATAAAAATATATTTTTAAAAAATTATTGTGGAGATTATATAAAGTAATCCAATAAAAATTGTTTTAATTTTTTTTAAATATGTTTTTATTGATTTCAGAAAGGAAGGGAGAGGGAGAGAAATAGAAACATCAATGATGAGAGAGAATCACTGATCGGCTGCCTGTGCACGCCCCCTACTGGGGATTGAGCCCACAACCCAGGCATGTGCCCTTAACTGGAATTGAACCCAGGGCCCTTCAGTCCGCAGGCTGATGCTCTATCCACTGAGCCAAACCAGCTAGGGCTGTTTTAATTTCTTACTTATTGATTTGAGAGAGAGAGGAAGGATAAGAGAAACATCAATTGTTGTTCCACTTATGTATGCATTCATTGGTTGCTTCTTGTATGTGCCCTGACTAAGGATCCAACCACAGTCTGGGCATGTCAGGATGATGCTCTAACCAACTGAGCTACCAAGCCAGGGAATCCAATAAAAATTTAACAGTGTCTGGCACACAGTAAACAATAAGTGTCAGCTCTTTGGGTGTTTTTTTTTAGATTTTGGTAACCAAATTTTATACCTAATAAACTGTAACAATAACGATATTAACAGAAATAAGGAGACCAGAGGGTGTCGGCCAGAAGAAGATGAATTTGGTGTCATGTTGAATCTGATGGTGGGTGATACAAGAGAGAAAATGTATAGTAATCAATTGAAAATACTTATTTTGGGGTCAGATGATACGCTAGGCCTATGTACAGAGAAGTGGGAATTATCTGCATAAAGGTGATCTGTAGGTCATCTAAACAGTATTTTAAAAGGAGCAATAATTACCATTCATTTGTTACACATAAATTAATAATAATAGCTAAAGTTTATTGCAAGATTGGTTTGTGCCAGGCAAAAAGTACTTTACTTAGCCCTGGCCAGGAAGCTCAGTTGGTTAGAGCGTCATCCAATATACCAAGGTTGCGGGTTCGATCTCTGTTCAGGGTACATACAAGACGCCACCAATGAATGCATAACTAAGTAGAACAATAGATCAATTTTTCTCCCTTTCTCCCTTACTTTCTCTAAAATCAATTTTTTAAAATGTAAGTCCTTTACCTGTAATAACTTACTTAATCTGCACAACTACTTAATGAGGTAAATCCCACTATAATCCTCATTTTTAGTTGGGGAAACAGATTCATGCAGAGTGAGTGACTTGCCGAAGTTCAGACACCTGGAAGAGGTAGAAAGCCAATCCCTGCAATGCCAGAGCCTGAGCTCTAAACCCGTGTGCTGCTTGACTGTGTGAGTGCTTTATTCTTAGGGCTCACTTCCGTGAGGGAATCACCGTGAGTGCAAGGAAATTATAATGGGAGACCAGCAAGACAGCTAGCTCAAATACCCTGCAAAGACGAGAATTGATTCAGGTCATGACTGTCCTGTTATTAATTATTTAAGGAATCAGAGCAACTAATGCAATATGCCCACATGTGAGAAGCAGAAAGGCACCTTGGGATGCAGGGCAAAGAGAGAACATTCATAACAGTAATTGGGAATGAGCCCCCAGGGAATCGTCATGGCCCGTAATCAAGAATGAAGTATGAACCCTCCCACCTTTGACTCCAGAGTCAAACAACAAATCAAACAGCAGGATCTTTTGGTGAAGGAATTGCCTCTGTTTCACAAAAACTACACACAGTCATCAGTCTGCTTCTGGCTCTAGACTATGCCCGTGGAGACTGCCTGTTCAGTCTCCTGGGTAAGGCTCTCATCCCGAGGAGGGAAGGACGGGAGAGTGTTTTTGGAAACCTGCATTATTTGCTAATTGGGGAAGGAAGCCCTGAGACACTCACATAGTCTGGTGCAACAGCCATATCACCTGGGCACTATCCTAATTCCTACTTTATAGGTGGGAAAACCGAGACGCAGACAGATTAAGCAATTTAGCCAAGGCCTCAAAACTTGTAAGTGGCAGAGCCTGACTGTGAATCCATCGGGTTTGTGCTTAAGGGTTACATGCTTAACTACCATACTCTGCACCATAGACTATCATGTCCCCAGAAATCATAGATTTCCTTGGCCCAGTGAGACCTTAAGGGTCACAATCCAACCCAGATCATATCACTCATCTTTTTTCTTCCTTTTCAACTATGTTGCCTTCCTTTGACTCCCCTGCATTTTCTGGCCTAAGAACAATGACACTAATACCACTTACCTTTTCTCCTTAAACTCCTCAGTCCCATTTATTTTTACATTCTCTTACAAGCCTCCTCTTGTTTCCACTTTCTAAGCTTAAATATAATAAAGCCTTTAGCAAAAACATGGGCTCTTTGCCTGTAACCGAATCTCCACTTGCCTTGACCCTGGTCTAGTCTTTCAGACTAGAACTCTCAGGGGGGAAGGATTATGTGACTGAAGAGGCACAGAGCAGTGATTTAGCATTAATCTCCCTCTTGCTTTCATGTGGTCTGACTCTCCAGACCCAGGACCGCTACTGGGTCTTTGACATGGGCCTGGTATCTTTTGTCTTTACTGATGATGATTATGATACTAGACTGGTTCAGCAAGTTTCTCCTTCCTCCTTTCAGCCTCTCCAAATTGGGGCTGAATGTGTGCCCTGACTGGGAATCAGGCGACCTCCTGGTGCATGGGAGGAGGCTCACCCAACTGAGTCACACTGGCCTGGGCAAATCCCCTTACCCCCTTTTTTAATCCTCACCCTAGAATATGTTTAAGGAAATGAAGGGGAGAGAGGGAAGGGAGAGGGATAGCTGGAGGGAAGGAGAGAGAGAGAAAGAGAGAAACAAGGATCGGTTGCCTCCAGTACCTGCGTCCACCAGGGATCAAACCCGCAACCTAGGTTTGTGCCCTGACCCGGAACTGAACCGCCACCTTTTGGTGTATGACACGCAAACCAACTGGGCCACCCTGCCAGGGCTAGAACCCCTTTTTTGTCTACATAAAAAACAGACATTGATTTCTCACAGTCTGGAAAAGTCCAAGGTCATGGTGATGACAGCTTTGGTGTCTGGTGAGAATCTCCTTCCTCATTCTTATAGTCTTCTCATTGGAATTTCCCAGGTATTTTTTTTTTTTTTTTTTTTTAGCAGCACACTAATCCCATTCATGAGAGCTCCACTCTAGTGACCTAATCATCTCTCCACAGCCCTGCTTCCTAATACCATCACCTGGGGAGTTAGGGTTTCTTTCTCTTTTTTTTTCTTCATTTAAAAATTTATTTTTTTATTTAATTTTATTCCATCACCATTTATCCTCCTTATACCCTCTACCATCTCCACCCACCTCCCTTCCCTCTAGTGTGGCTCAGTGGGTTGAAACTTTGTCCCTACACCAAAGGTTTTGGGTTTGATCCCTGGTCGGGGCTACACCAAAGGTTTTAGGTTTGATCCCTGGTCGGTGCATGTAGAAGAGGCTCTCTCTCTCTCTCTCTTTCTCTTTCTCCCCCCCCCCTTCCCCTCTCTAAAATCAATAAGCATATCCTTGAGTGAGTATTTTAAAAAATATTTCAACATATGAATGGGGGGGTGGTAGACAATCCATTGCACTGAATAAAAGCACACTTACCCAAAATATGCTACAGGGTCAGCACCTGTGGTTGGTTCCCCCCTGCCCTGATTCTGGGAGCCCAGTTCCTCCCAATGTATGGCTCTGGCATCTCGGCCTAAAGCCTGTGTGTGCCACCACAGGGCAGAGGGCTGGAGGGCCACAGAGCTCTGAAATGGTTGGTTTGACCTGTGGATGACACCTGTCTGTGCTCCCTCCAGCCCATTGACCAGAACTATTCAAATGGCCTTGTACCTCTAAGGGACCTAGGAAGTATGGAGGATCAGGTGGCATTCTGTGAGCACGAGTTTCTTTGCCTTCTTCTCATGAGTGTATTCTACCCTGTACTCTTTCTTCCTTTCCCAGTCTAGTCCCAGCTCATCCACTTTTTTCTTGGACTTTAACCTTCTACCTCTAATCCACAAATTATAGTTTAATCTGATTCGTGTTTGGAATGTTTAATCTCCTGCCAGATGACCCTGCCTCTGCCCTTTCACGGGCATGCCTCACGGTGGACTGTTTTCTTCCTCAGCCCCATGCTTCGTTTTGCATCTAGTCATTTTCCAAGAGTTGCCCAGTTGAGAGCGGTCTGGAAAGACCCCCTAAAACTGGAGTTATTAAGAGCAAGAAACAGTCTTTCACAGGAATGAGATGAAAAAAGGGGAAATACTGAAGGGAGAAAAGCAGGTTGAACTAATCCTCTGGAAGCCAGGTCCGGGGCCACTGCTGGTCCGCTCTCTCCCCAGGACAGTTTCATACAGGTCAGACGAGAAGACTCTCAGAAAGGGCCCAAGCCCTCTGGTAGAAGTGGGTCTTCCTCTGCCACAGTTTACTCTTGTTCTGGTCAGAATGAATGTTAGTGTCATGGTTTTGTTTTTATTAAACACACAACAAGAGCAGTATTGGAGGAAACTTAAAGTGAGAAAAATGAATACTATCAACCTAAAAATTACTGTTGTTTGTATATTTCTTTCCAGTTGTAGAAAAAAATATTTTCCTCTACCCGTCTTCGGTTCTGTAGCTGGGACCCAATAAATTAGACTAGCCAATAATAGATTCACAAAAGAAAAACAAATGGAAGTTTATTACATGCATGGCACATATACACATGGAAGCACCAGTGATGAGCCACCCAAAGGAGTGGCTTCAGAATTTGGTCTAAAAAAAGGAAAAGGGGTTTGAGGTTTCTGGGTAGGAGAAGCAAGTTATGGGAATGTGACTAGGAAAAATATGGTCAACATGTGTTATTTAGTAAGTTGTGTTATGCAAATATGAATGGGTGCCCCCTCCATTCATAAGAGTTGTCAAGAGTCTTCCTCTTCCTGGTTAGGGGAAAGGGAGACACCTTTAACAAATAGAAATTTCCTTTACAAAAAGAAAACTTGCACCATTTTTAAATTGATTGATTGATTGATTTTATATTTATTTTATTTTTTAAAAATATATTTTATTGATTTTTTACAGAGAGGAAGGGAGAGGGATAGAGAGTTAGAAACATCCATGAGAGAGAAACATCGATCAGCTGCCTCCTGCACACCTCCTACTGGGGATGTGCCTGCAACCAAGGCACATGCCCTTGACCGGAATCGAACCTGGGACTCTTCAGTCTACAGGCCGACGCTCTAGCCGCCAAGCCAAACTGGTCAGGGCATATTTATTTTTATTTTATTTTATTATTTTAATTCTCCTCCTGAGGATATGTTTTATTGATATTTAGAAAGAGAGAAAGGGGGAGCGAGAGAAACATCGATCAGTTGCCTCCTGTATGCACCCGGACTGGGGATCCAACCCACAACCAAGGCATGTGCCCTGACCAAGAATCAAACCGGCGACCTTTCAGTGCATGGACGACTCTCAACCAACTGAGCCACACTGGCCAGGACTAAAAAAATACTTCTTATATTGAGAAAAAATATACCTTCATACCTTTGGTTATAATCCTCCCTTTAGTCCTCCCCCAATATGACATGCTAATTTGAAGACAGTTAACTAATCTTTTTTTTCTTCACTAATCTTCTCGAAGGCTGCTCTTTAATAGGGTAATCATGTCCAGTGACTTCAAGCGTTCTTCTCACGTCAAGGCTTCCAGTACCAACTGGGCCATTTCCCCCCTGAACTTACTGGTACATAGCTTCTGTAGTTTTCAAGGAACAAAATCATCCCTGCATAAACCTTGAGAAGAAAATTCAGACTCCTTACGGATATGGTAGATGTGATTTTGAAACTGACTTGTACTGCCCTGACTGGTTTGGCTCAATGGATAGAGCGTCAGCCTGCAGACTGAAGGGTCCCAGGTTCGATTCTGGTCAAGGGCATGTACCTTGGTTTTGGGCACATCCCCAGTAGGGGGTGTGCAGGAGGCAGCTGATCGATATTTCTCTCTCATCGATGTTTCTAACTCTCTGTCCCTCTCCCTTCTTCTCTGTAAAAAATCAATAAAATGTATTTTTTTAAAAAGAAAGAAACTGACTTGTAAGAAGAGATGCCCATAGGAAAGGAGTTGGGCGTGGCCCCTTGCTAATAATTCTACAACAATTAATAATCTTCCCTTACATTTATTAAACACGTATGTGCCAGGCACTTCCTAAGTGCTTTATGTGTATTCATTCTCTGAACCTTCAGAACAACCCTATGAAATGTGAACTCTTATTCTCAACCTCATTTTACAGATGAGGACACTGAGGCACAGAGAGTAACTTGCTGGAGACATCACAGCAAGTAAGGGGCGGAAGCACAATTCAGGCCCCAGCAGCTAACTACAGACCCCTTGTACTTTCTCACTGTTATTTATGGCTTCCTGCTTGGCCGAGATTTTGAATTTTAACATTTTTACCAAGCAGTCAAGAATACTTCCCTTTGAATCCTGATTTCTGGTCATCTGATAGTGGACAACAGAATGTTATTCCTCTGTATGCAACATTTACATTACATTAGAATGGGACATCAGCCCAGGATATGTCTTCTTCTTCCAGACCCATGGCCTTATGTCAGATGTGTCATTTGGCTTCTGACTTAATCATTTGAAAAAAGGGAGGTCGAATGGGACACTGAGGTGAGAGTTCACAGCTCTAGATACTTGTTCCAACACAGGCATAACTTGACACGTCACTGCGGAGGATTCCTCAGTTAGAAAATGTGGGAATTGGACTCGATTCCACACTGACTAAGGGGCCTCCTAATGCTGAAATCTCGTGGCCAGACAAGAAACTCCCCTGCCAGGGATTTCTAGCGCTGTGCAGAAGGAAAGAGCAAATACACATCTTGAAAGAGGCAGGCTCTCTGGTTCCCTTTCAGTCACACATATAAAACTGAAATGAACACACTAGTGCCTGTTCCCTGCTTCTGATGTGTGAGGCTGTTGATTGGCAATGGTTACTATGCTTAAGTTTTCAACTGGCTCTATTGCCCCTTCTAAAAATAAGCCACTAGTGTTCTGGCTGAGTCATTTTCATGCATGAATATGTGGAGGAAAGAAGTGGCAAAGGTCATAGAGGCTCTGTGGATTATTTACCTTCTGACCAGACACCACAACTTGCTCTCAACCAGCCCCTCTCTTTCTGTTTTATGTTACGTAAGCTGTATATCTTCAATAGAAAACAACTAAAAACAAAACAAAACATATTCAACAGTATGTTATTATGTTTTAATTTGTTTATATCCTTTTCTCTGCGGGTGGATTGCCCTTGTCCTTAGAACTGGGTTTTGTATTTTTCTGAGGAATAGAAGTTGAAATGGGGTTTTTTTTTTGGTCTGTTTCTTTGTTTGTTGTTGTTTTGATAGATTCTGCCTCAGGTTTATTTATACAAATAGCATAGGAGGACACCAGCCCAGGGGTCACACCAGTCATCACATCAGCAGACAGAGCCTCTACCGTAGAGCCTTTGTGGGGGCCTGGGCACCTTTGGGAGCCTGAGCCTGAGCCTGAGCCGCAGCCACAGCTACAGCCTGGGGCTTGGTTTGAGCCTTTGCCTTGAACTTTGGCTGGCAGAGCCCAAGATCCTTAGTGATGCGCACCAGCATGCTTCCCAAACGTGGGTGAGCTATGTAGGCAAGTTGACTGCTGCCCTTTGGGATCTCGGGCTTGACCTCCTTGGGTTTAACGAGGGCCTCGATAGCCATGGCACGTGTATCATGGCCTTGGTGTTGTTGGCCTGCATCTTCTTGGTGGTGTTTAGCCTTCTTGTTGTGCTTCTTGGCAAAGCGCATGTTCCTCAGGAACTTGGGGTCTACCCCCTTAAGAGATTCATATCTTAGTAATCAGGATTTTTGTTTGTTTGTTAATCCTCACCAGAGGACATTCCCCCCCATTGATTATTTTTAGAGAGAATGGAAGAGAGGGAAGGAGGGAGGGAGAAAGAGAAAGAGAAGCATTGATGTGAGACACATCGATTGGTTGCCTCCCACATGCCCCAACTGGGGGTCGAACCTGCAACCCAGGTACATACATGCCCATGACTAAGACTGGAACCCATGACCCTTCTGTGTGTAGGCCGATGCTCTATCCACTGAGACACACCAGCCAGGGCTGTGATTGGGGTTGCTTGAGGCCATTTCTGTGTCATTTTCAGGATAGGTTGTGCGTGGTGTGGTTCTTGGACTTGACCATATCTGCACTGAAGCTCCCATCCTAGATAGAATTGTAAAGTGATTCTGCCCAGTTTTCAGATGGTTTTTCTATTTAGTTTTTGGAGATTCTTTCCCACCTTCTGGGATCTCCATTCCCCTCTCCCATCTGCATGGTCAGTGCCCCATTCTGCTTTCTATTAAAAGCTTCTCAGTCTTTTTTTTCTCTCCATACATAGGATTTTATTTTGCACTGCTGCAATAACTTCATTATAGACCAAGGGAGAAAAAGAAAAGAAAAAAGGATAAAACCACCACAATGAGTAAATTACAAAAGCTTTTCTACTTTTTAACAGGATTTTCCATCTGGTAGATTTATTGTCATATTCCCTTCAAAATAGATAAAATGCTTACCATATTTTAAAGATTATAGGTTGCCAATGAAAGGAAAATTTTACACAGTCACTGTACATCAAGGTTGAAAAACTGTCCTGCATGAAAAATGTACTGAGAAATCTTGTGAATAAAAGAAAAAATTATTGTATGTAAGGAAAAGTTAGAGTCCTCATAATGTGCCAACTGAAAGTGGACATTCATTCTTCTTGGATTTGCTTAGGTGGAGGAGTGCTTGCTTCTGCCCATTTCACTCATTATGCTGTGTTTTTACCCAACAGTATTCATTAAGGCAAACAAATCCTTTTCTGGAGAGTTCTTAAATAAATTGTGGGCGTATAGCAAAATTTTGGCATTAAAATAGGTTAACATGCTTGCTAACAACATCAACAAATTTAAAACCCAGCATCAAAGCAGTTCCTAACAATGCTTCAGTAGCTGTAAACTCCAAACAGTTTAGATTTTTTTTCTTAATATTTCACTGAAAACATTTATTGGCCTTTTGGATAGAAATGGGAATTTATTTGCCGGGAAGGATGATCCCATCACACTTATGCTGAAACCAGCACATGGCTTCCTCTTCGCTGATTCTGAGTTTGGCCCCTGTGCAGCCTGTCCTGCATTTCTTGTCTGTGAAGCTAAAACCTGGCCTACCCAGCACCACACAGAAGTCCAGGCCATAGATACCAATGCTTGGGACATATCTGATGATCTCCAGATCAATGTATTCCTGGATCCCAAAACCAAGGTTTCCAGTATCTGAGAAGTTATTTTTTGGTAAATCGTACTGTTGCACCTTCAGAACTTGCGCCAAGATTTCTTCTGCCTCAGCCCCATGGACAGTGCAGTTGACGGGAATCTTTTCATTTCTCCTAATGCCAAAGGATCTGACAGTGTATCTAGCTCTGGAGAACACAGGATTCTGTCCAGTGAGGTCTAGTCAGCATCCAGTAGTCTTAGAAACAAGGTCCTGGGTCTATTGACTATTGAAACAGAGTTTTTAATCAAACAAAACATAATATCTTGGCCTCAGTTGTGTTTTAGCTCCTGAGCCAGGAAAGTGGAATGATCCCACAGAGCAAATCCTTGCGAAATTGAACGATTCAACTCCATGGCTAACATCAAGACCAAATGCTGTGATCAATTACCACTACCCCTACCACCAATCAGTAGTGACCACAACTTTAACTCTATTAGTTACCATGATTAATGATTTTCCCCTCTATATAATCCATCCTCTGGAAGCTATTGGGAAGCCATCAGGGAGACGGGTCTTTGAGTGTGAGCTACCAATGACTCCAGGCATGACACCATGTTCTTAATAAATCCTTACTTTCTTGGCTGCAAACTCCTATTCATGTTTTATTGGGCTTTGATGCAGACCAATGGACCCCTTCAGTCAGGTACACAAGCTTAGTCTGATAATTTATTTTTTAAAATATATTTTTATTGATTTCAGAGAGGAAGGGCGAGGGAGAGAGATAGAAACATTAATGATGAAAAAGAACCATTGATGGGCTGCCTCCTGCATGCCCCCTACTGGGGATCAAGCCCAAAACCCAGGCATGTGCCCTGACCAGGAATCAAACTGTGACCTCCTGGTTCATAGGTCACCGTGGCTGGGCTAGCCTGGGAATTTAGAGTGGGGGTGTTGATAGTGGAAAAAGGGCTCTTCCACAAAGTCATGAGAAAAGTATTTGACCCAGCATAGGAGGATGAAGTGTAGTGTAAGATTTATTAGAGTAGAAATAAAAGACTGCCCCAGGTTCCTGGTGTCTCATCCATGGCAGGTGGCTCAGCTCAGTCCCGCTGTGGAAGAAGGTCAGCCTTGTCTTCACCAAGCCCAAAAGAAGGGGCAGGGTCCAAAAATTCTGTGCCATTGGCTCAGCATCTACAGGGTATAATGCAGTTCAGTCCATGCCAAAGCTTAGTCCAGCTCAGTCTCCATTCCTGGCTGCCCTCCAGCCAGTGCTGCATTGCCATACCCAAGCCAGTGCTGCATTGCCATACCCAAGTCCACACTTGGGCCCATGTCTGCCAGCCCCTCAGCAGCTGGGCCCACAGGGTGCTACGGAGATTGAAGGCAAGGGAACAGAGGAAGAAAAGGGGCAAATGCATGCTCCCCGAGAGGCCTTGATTAAGCTTTGATTATATCACCTTTTGCTTGGGACAGAGCCCACCCTCTTTCAAATTAAACAATCTCCTAATTCTTTGTGGGTTTGTGTTGGGTCCTCCAACCAATCCCCTTTCTAGAGCTTCCAGGGTTCTTTATCCAATTCGATCCTTTTCCCAGGCTAGGCACCTCCCCTTTGTGGTTGCCATCTTGGCTCCTACTACACATGCACCCAGCAGAGGAATTTCCCCTTTATTGTTTTTCTCTCTTCCTCAGTAATCCTGGTTAATGGCCTGTTGTCCCCCTGGGAACCCACTTCGGGGATTAAGTCTCCTTGGTGGAGGAGGAAGGATGGGTGGTCCCCTGGGGTGTCTGAAGCTGTAACTGCCAGACTTAAGTCTGATTAAGTGTAACTTCCAGACTCAATCAGGCCCAGCCAGTCTAGCTTCCTTCTCTCTTGTTGACTCCTTCCTGCCTATGCTAACAGGGGTGGATGGTAGGCAGCAGGTAACTCTGAAGTGAGAACTGCAGGGAAGGCTACCATCATAGCCAGGCTTCAGAGGTGTCTCATATAACATTAGAGTCAAAGGAGGACAAGTTGACAGGGAGTGATACCAAAAGAATGGACCGTGAGTTCCAGTAGCTCAAAATTTCAACACCAGCTGGATATACAGAGACCAGGAGAGCAAGGAACACTGCCTAGAAACCAGAAGACAGAGAGCAAAGATCACTGCATGGATCCAAAGACCCCATTCACCTTATCCACCTCAATCAAATGGCAGACACATTTCTCTCCCATATGCTGAATACTCTTCAGGGAGCAGCAGGAGGGGGAGAAGCAAGCTCAAACACTCAGCATTCTAGAGACTGCTCCTGTGGCCCAAGGGAACTGTTTCAATATCTCCTTTAGTCCAAGCTTTCCTTTCAATTAGGTCTGCTCTGTGACTGAGGTCTCTAAAAGTAGGCCAGATTAGGTTTAGACAAATTAAATAAAAATTCTCTGTTTTGCCCTTGCCAATTTGACTCAGTGGTTAGAGTGTTGCCCTGTGGACCTAAGGGTCTTGGGTTTGATTCCTGGTCAAGGGCATGCACCTTGGTTGCAAGTGCAGGAGGCAACCAATCGATGTGTCTCTCTCACCTCGCTATTTCTCTCCCCTCCCCCCCATCCTTCTCCTCCCCTTCCACTCTGTCTGAAAATCAATGGAAAAAATATCCATGGGTGAAGATTTGTAAAAAAATTCTCCATTTTTCTGAATCTGTGAGTTAACCTCTAAGTCAAGCCTCTGCCTAGATTACTTTCCGCTTGGCAAAATCCTTCAGGAGGCTCTCAGCTAAATGACCTCCAGAGTTAACCACTCTTTCCTCTTTATCATCGTTGCACCCTATACATATTTATTTATTGTTATTATTTAAATGTTTTTATTGATTTCAGAGAGAGGAAGAGCAACATCAATGATGAGAGAGAATCATCGATTGGCTGCCTCCTCGTACCTCGCCCCCCCCCCCACAGGGGATGGAGCCCACAATTCGGGCATGTGCCCTGACTGAGAATCTAACTGTGATCTCCTGGTTTACAGGTTGACACTAAACTACTGAGCCACATGAGCTGGGCATCCTTGTACATATTTACATGCACTTGCACTTGCACACAATTTATACTTCCCAGGTCTGCCTCCCTTACTAGACTGCTCATCTTGAGGGCAAATATGGTGCCTGATTCATCATGACCTTGGGCTAGCACCTTCATCTTGAACCTAGCACAGGACATAGCACTTAATAAGTAACAAGTGGCCCTGGCCGGTATGGCTTAGTTGGTTGGAGAGTCGTCCTATGTATGCACCAGAGGTCTTGGGTTCGATTCCTAGTCAGGACACGTATCCAGGTTGTAGGTTCAATCCCTGGTCGGGGTGCATACAGGAGACAACCAATCATTGTTTCTTCCTCACACTGACGTTTTCTCTCTCACTCTTCCTTCCTCTCTCTCTAAAATCAATAAAAATGTATTTTTAAAAATAGGAAAAAAAGAAGTGGCAAGTGTTGGCTGAATTACAGAGTTCTTAAAGATGGTGGATTTCAGCCCTAACCAGTTTTGCTCAGTGGATAGAGAGTCAGCCTGCGGACTCAAGGGTCCCAGGTTCAATTCCTGTCAAGGGCATGTACCTTGGTTGCAGGCACATCCCCAGTAGGGAGTGTTCAGGAGGCAGCTGATCCATATTTCTCTCTCATCGATGTTTCTAACTCTATCCCTCTCCCTTCCTCTCTGTAAAAAATCAATAAAATATATTTAAAAAATAAAAATCATTCTCCCCTTTAAAAAAAAAAAAGATGGTGGATTTCAGAAGTGATGCTTTGGGTCATTGAGACCATCCCGCAAAATCATATACACAAACTAATTGGCATTTAGGAAAGTCAGTTTCTTCTTATCTCCATTCCTTTCCCAGAATGACTGTTATTAAGTGTGTCAAATTAATTTCTAAACTAGAATGAATTTGCAATGTCATCCACAATGAAATCTATTTAAAGACTTTTTTAGAAATGGGCTCCAGGTTGTCTGATGTTTCCTAAAATTCAAATCTACATCTTTCTTATCTATTTACTTAGAAGACTCAAGTGGAGGGACAAATTCAGTTTTGTGGGTTTTTTTTGTTGTTTGTTTGTTTTTTGCTGGGGAGTCTCACTGGATGCTTACGCTCCAGAGAAAGCAAGTCCCCTTGCATTTGAAACTTCTCCCACAAGGACAATGAAGACTTCTTGGATCACCTTACAGATTGTTAAATGTTAACCATGTGATATCTGGGAGATAGGATTATGTCAGTGATTTTAATTATTTTCTCCGTGCTTTTCTGTATTTACCAAATTTTCTTTTTTTTAATTGATTTTTTTAAAAGAGAGAATGGGAGAGAAACATTGATGTTTCTCAATCAGCTGCCTCCTGCACGCCACCTACCCAGAGATCGAGCCCACAGCCCGGGCATGAACTTCAGCTTTGTGTGTAACAGTATACTGAGGTGGGAGATGGGCATCCTCCTCTTCCACTCAATGCAAGTCTAAAGGAGGTGGGACCTGAGGACAGAGTGGGACGTTAAGGCTTATATGCCATCTTGAACTAAGGAGAAGGGGGAGTTGTGTTTTGGGAATACAAAGGGCAGGGGAGCAATTTACATGGAAATGGAAAAGCAAAAGTTTGGTAAATAAATGCTTGCTGGGCTATTTTTAACAATGGGACACAGACAAGACTTTGATCAAAAGAGCCTGTCTAGCCCTGGCCAGTGTGGCTCAGTTGGTTGAGCGCCGTAGTCCCTTGCACCAAATGGTCGATTTCTGGTCAGGGATCATACCCAGGTTTGGATTCAATCTCTGGTCAGGGCATGTGCAGGAGGCAACCGATCGATGATGTTTCTAGTTCTCGCTCTTAAAATCAATAAAAATTAAAAAAGGGGGGGGGGGTCTGGCTAGGTCCCTCTCTGTCTATCACACACTAAAGATTAAAAACTATAGTTATCTATGATGATAACTCCCTTCCTAGCACAGGTCCTCGATCTAAATTCTTTTAGGCAGGAAGGGGTAAGGTCAAAGATTGAGTCTTTTGTTACTTAAAAATGATCAGTGTAAGCCCTGGCTGGTGTGGCTCAGTTGGTTGGAGCATTGTTCCGTGTTCCTAAAGGTCTTGGGGCTCGATTTCCGGTCAGGACACGTACCCAGGTTTGGTTCAACCCCCAGTCAGGGCACATACGGAAGACAACTGATCCATTTCTCTCTCACATTGATGTTCCCCTCTCTCTAAAATTAATGAAAAACATATCCTCGGTGAAGATTTAAAAAAATAATCAGCTTAAAAGAGGCATATTTTGGGGTGGGTAACTCTGCCTTCTCCTTAATACCAAACACATTCTAGTTTGTAAGGGTGAATCAATGATCATTTCGCACTTAGGTGGAGGGCCTTGTACACTGGGAGTCTTTCTCTTCCTCTTTCAGCAGCGACCCTCTCTTCTCATGTGGGAAACTGCAGTTTGTGAAGCCAGAGAAACTGATTCACATGGAAATAACTGTAAAAGCTCCAGAAGGCTAGACAAACAGGACTAGTAATTTCAGTCTTCCAGTGATTATAGTTATTGTGTTTAGGCAGAAACTCCTCCCTTCCTGCCCTCAACAACTCCTCCCCTCTGCTGCTCCATTACTGTCCTCACAATTTCTGCAAGGCCAAAGAATATCTTAAAATGGAATTTCCTTCCTTTTAGGAACCAAGTGTAAACATTGACTCTGAAGTCCATAACATGACCTTTTTTTCCTGAATAACTCTCAGTCTCAAACAATAATCTCAGCCCTTGCAGCTAGAGGTGGGTGCTGGGAATTTATCCAGGCTGCTGAGTAAAGGAGGTAATATTGCTGCCTACATAATCAGGAGTTGACTAACGGGACTCTACCCCAAGGCCTTGTCTCATGCCTTTCACTCCCACTACAAAGGAGAATCATAGGATTATAGAATCACAAGAAGTCTTTAAGGATTCTGTAACCCACCTCACCATTATGCAGATGAAGCTGAGGCTCACAGTCCCTTTCTGACCTAAGTTGTTTAAAATGATCAGTACATTAGAATATGGGGTTACCAATTTAAAAACTGTTTTTTTACCACTCTATCACACTGAGTTATGTATTTTTACTTGGTTTACTATAAAGTCATTAGAGCCATAAATTTAATTTTAAAACCTTTATTGAGATATAATTTACATACCATACAGTTCACCTATTTAAAGTGTACAATTCCGTGGCTTTTAGTTTATTCAGAGCCATGTATCCATCACCACAATCAATTTTAGAACATTTTCATTACCCACCAAAGAAATCCCATACCCATTAACCGTCACTCTTATTTTCTCTCATTCCCCTGGCCCTAGGCAACCACTACTCTTTTTTTTTTTAAATATATATTTTATTGATTTTTTACAGAGAGGAAGGGAGAGGGATAGAGAGTTAGAAACATCAATGAGAGAGACACATCGATCAGCTGCCTCCTGCACGCCCCTTACTGGGGATGTGCCCGGAACCAAGGTACATGCCCTTGACCGGAATCAAACCTGGGACCCTTGAGTCCGCAGGCTGACGCTCTATCCACTGAGCCAAACCGGTTAGGGCACACTACTCTTTCATATGTGGTCCTTTGTGAGTAGTTTGTTACTTAGCATAATATTTTCAAGGTTCATACATATTGTAGCATGTACATCATTTCTTCTTATTGTTGAATAATAAATATTCCATTACATGCATAAACTGTATTTTATTTATCTGTTCAACAGTTGATGGGTATTTGGCTGAACTTTTATTTTTGTAATGATTTTAGAGAGGGAGAAAGGGGATGGGAGAGAGAAACATCAATGTGAGAAGCTGATTGGCTACCTCCTATACCGCCCCGACCAGGATCAAACTGCAACTTAGGTATGTGCCCTGACTGGGAATAGTAGCCACAAACTTCTGTGCACAGGATGACACTCCAAACAACTGAGCCACACTAGCCAGGGCTGAATTTTATTTTAAAACAAATGTGCTCTGCATGACTGGTGTTGCTCAGTGGTTGAGCGTCAACCCATGAACCAAGAGAGCACAGTTCAATTCCTGCCTGGGCACATGCCTGGGTTGCCAGTTCCATCCCCAGTAAGAGGCAGCCCATTGATGATTCTCTCTCATCATTGATGTTTTTATTTCTCTCTCGCTTCCTATCTCTGAAATCAAAAACATAAAAAGAAGAAACGTGATCTCTGATAGCCAGCAGGAGCTTAAAATCTAGATATAAGTATATGTCTCATATCTTTCTATATTGAATTTATACTAAAAGAAGCATAGTTAGTATGACGATCTATAATAATAAAAGGGTAATATGCTAATTAGGCTGGACATCCTTCTGGGAAGCCACTGCGGCAGGGCTGAGGCAGAGGCCCCCAGCCGCCACGGCGGGCAGGGGCACGAACCCCTTGCACAAATTTCGTGCATCGGGCCTCTAGTTTTATTTTAACTGCATACCTGAAAATCAGCATTTTCTTTTCTCTAAATTTTCTGATGTGTATGATAACATTATGAAAAGACAAGTAAAGTCTTGCCCTGTTTTCCTGCTCCTCTGACTCCCAGGAAAATAGAGGCTATGTAGATGGCATGGGTGACAACCCTCTGGAAGAGAAAAAAAGACTAAAGATCCAGAGCAAGACTGTTTGTTTCAGGTTTCAAATGGGAGATTTAAAGAAAAAGGGCATTTGGGGCTCACACCCAGCAATCTGATCAGCCTTACTAAGACCCAGACATAGAAATAATTATGATGTGGGTAAAGGTGAGAAAGGGGGACAGTACAGACCACAAGTTCAGTCCAGTCTGACCTCATAAGGTTTAGTATGTTCGTTTTTGTCCTGTGTTTAGAGATTGGACCTCGTTTAACCTCCATGTTTTTGTGGGTCTCCAGAAGAGTCCAGACTGAGAGACTTTGGGGGACTAGGGCGTGCTTGGTAGGAAGAACTTGAATTTGTAAATACCAAGTTGAGGATATTTATGATCCTGGGAGGTGGATGCTTCCCCCACTAAACCCTTGTTTATCCAAGTCCTGCCTCTCCCAGCCCCCGTTGTAATTACAGTCGGACCGGACCGCAGGGCTCCTGAGTCACCTGCTTGGAGAGGAGGGGTTTTGGGAGTGCCTTCCGTTCCATTTGCAGGAACTAAAGAACACCAGGAAGCGACCCTTGACTCAGCCCGCCTGAGGCTTGAGTGTTGTGTCATTCCCCACACGTGACGCTCTCCCAGGCGATGGAGACTCGCGTATCATGGGACTTTTTCACCCCAGTGACTCCCCCCCCCCCTTTTCTTTACCCGCAACCCTCGCACTTCCCCGCCCCGCCCCCTCTTGAGACTAGAGGAAGGGAGGGTAGCTGGAGCCAGGAAATGCCACTCTCCCAAGTTGGCCAGGAGAAGCAAGAAACTCGGTGTTTGGGAAAGTGACAAGACGCGACAACCCAGAAAAAGACCCTTCTCCAGAATGCTTTGCCCTTCCACCGTTCTGGGCTATCCTTGCTCTCATTCCCCATATGGGACCTCTTATTGATCTCTCCTGTTCGAGACCCCTTATCACTCAGACCGCGTCCCGCTTAAGGTTGCGTTCCCTCTCCCTCCGTCTCCCACTTTCCTGAGCCTGGAATTCTCCACCAGGACTGGTTTGAGTCTCCGATCAGCCTCCTTCCCGATCTCGTGCGTGACCTTGAGTGAACC
>NW_005871483.1:397842-403642 GCF_000147115.1 Myotis lucifugus
CCTGGGGTGGCGAAGGGCGGAGATGTAGGCGCCGGGCGGCCTTCTGCACTTTGGGGAAGTTTCCGACCACCGTGGGCAGTCAGGTGGCAGCGCAGACATTCGCCACGGGGGCGGGTGCCTGTCAGCACTTCCCTCCTGCAGGTGTACCTCGCTGGTGCCAGTGCCTTTCCAGGGGGGACAGCTCGGGAAGTTCGAGGTCTCCCTCTTTCGGCCAGTTTCTTCTTGACGTTCTGAGCCTGTTGAGGAAGAGGCTTCATTTTCTGTTTTACGTGCTTTGGTGGCACTTTGTCAGCACCGGGCTATTGCATGGCAGTGCTCTGTCAGTGTAGAGTGTGCAGTCCTCTGTCACTGGAACCCCACACCAGAGCGGTCCTCCCCAGCAGGTGGTAACCTTGGACAGTTCCCTCTAAAAACCCTCCGTTTGTAGAGGACTGGGGGGCGGGGCTGAGGGGGTGTGAGCGCTGACAACCTCAGACTGCAGTTTCCGGGTGCGCCAGGTGATTGCTAACCACGCTAACACCGCCCGGTGACCTCAGCACCTCGCCAGGCTCTGGACCCTGTGGAGGTCGGAGTGCAAGTGCTGGGTCTGTGACTTTCTGAGTCAGGCAGGGATTTTAGCTTTCGGGCTGTCTTGGCGTTGTTTCTGTGGGACTGTCTAATGCAGGCTCAGTGGCCTATTCATCTTTGTCCCCTGAGGGTCTAGCAACACCTGGCCCCAAATACGTGGTGATTGAAGGAAGCTAAAGAACTCATTATTGAAGGAATCACATGTTATCTTTCAAAAAATACTTGAAAAGTTTTTAGGATATGAGATTGGTTTAAAGTAGTACCACGATTTAAACTTTTGTTTTGTCATGGATACCTTGGTACCAGATCAAATAGTTCTTTTTCTTTGTTAAGCTTGACTTTAGTGATGATTTTTAGTTCTGATACTGTGGTCCATTTGCCTCAAAGGAAGGCCATTAAATTTGCCAAACAAAATTGACTTTATTTCAGGAGAAAGCTTATAGGGAAGGGGGGTTGCAAAAAATTTGAGGATGGGATCACAACTTCCACTAGTTTATTAGCACTGTTCATAGAACAGGTCATGTACTACTTCTGAGATGGCATGCTCTGTCTTCATGCTCAGACAGGCCATTGCCTGTGTGTGGATGTACTGGGAAGAGACTGGGAAATTAACTACATATACACAGGTGAGGAGCAGGCTCAGCATGACCTAAAACCTTGGATGAAAGAAATGCTTTCTTCAGCCTTCAACTCTTGTCAGTCCATGCAAACATGGACGAAATGCCAGGATCACACCGGCCAAGAAAACCATCTGCCACAGGTTGCAAAATCAGAAAATAAAACGAACTGTTAGGCTCTAGATTGTGTTTTATTTTTTAAAAGTAAATGGCTTTTAAAAAATTGCTTATTCAGTGACTCTTGTAATTTATACTTTTTCAAACACATCTGTAAATTCTCTATGAAACCTTTGGGCAAAGGGCCATGACCTGAGAATAGAGAACATTGATGAAATGCTAGATGAGCCAACTCCCAGACCACAAACATAAAACCACCTTGTTATCAGTCTCTATAAGACCATAAATCAAGTATTACTGGGTACCCAGAAATTCAGTCTCTTTTAGGTCAGTATGCAGAAGAGAACTCTGTGTTTAATTTTCTGTGAGTGCTTTGTTTGTGGCCTCAACATGGAGACTAAGAGACTGCTATTATAGCAAAAGTGCCTCAGGGTATTTACAGCAAAAGTATTTGAAAACATGGAAATTGTCCATCACCAGAAAGTGTCAAGTAAATTCTGAGCACCTATGTGAAAATGTAGGAGGGTATGTAAATGGTGAGAATGTCTTAGGGGGTATGAAGTGCTATAATCATCTTTTGCTTGCAGGAATTCCATCAAGGGGTCAGAAATTTCATCTTTATTATATTGATATACTTAATTTGAATACCTTCTGTCTTTTTCTTTGCATTTTTTTGTGTGGACTTAGCTGTTGTTTTTGTGAATCTTTAAAAGCAACCTAAAGGAGGGTTGATATTTTGTGTGTGTGACCAGCTTCAAATATGAATCAAGAAATCTACCTTATTTCTCATCACTTGCCCCTTTGGGTTTCCTGTTCATGCCTTAACCAAGTCCTGTCTGATGCCTTCGCCCATACTGTTCCCTTAGAACTCAGCTTAAATTTCACTTGCCCTGGCAGGTAGCTCAGCTGTTAGACCATTGGCCCCATACACCAAGGTTGCGGGTTAGATCCCTGGTCAGGGCACATACAAGAATCAACCGATGAATGCATAAATTAATAGAACAACAAATTGATGTCTCTCACCGTCTCTCTCTCTTTCTGTCTCTCTCCCTTCCTTGCCCCTCCCCGTCCTTCTCTCCCTCAATCTTCCTTCCTCTGTGTCTAAAACTAATAATTAAAGGAATTAAAAAATATCTAAAAAATTTGTTTTCACTTCTTCAGTTAGAACTTGCTTGTCTATCTAGAGTAAGCCTTGTGAATTTATGAACAATTTATTGGTAAATTGGTGATTTTTGTTTTATTGATTCTTTTAGACGGGGAAGGGAGAGGGAGAGACAGAACATCAATTCCTTTAGTAACTTTTTTTCAGTCTTATATATTTTCCAGGATGTCTTGTTTCTGACTGCTTCACTTTCTCCACTAGGGTCATAGAGCCTGAAAACATTTTTAACTTGTAATTTGAGGTCCTGCTGATTGGATTCCCTATCAGGGATACGTCTAGGATTTTTATGATTTTGGATTCTGTTATTGTCCTTTAAAATGTTTTTTTCACTTGCTTTTCCTGCAGTTATTTTTTTAAGGGCTAGAAGGAAACTCCATGATCTTCTACCTAGTTCTATCCCATTACTATAGGTTGATAGATAGGCAGACCCATAGATGATTAGAAGGAACAAATATTTATTGAGCCAGGCACTGCTCTAGGCTTTGGGAATGTAGCCACAAGCAAAACAGACAAGGAAGGTAGCCCATGTTTTATTGAAATGTGTATTGTAATAAAGAATAAATGGACCGCCCTGTCTGGTTCAGCTCAGTGGATAGAGCGTCGGCCTGCAGACTCAAGGGTCCCGGGTTCGATTCTGGTCAAGGGCATGTATTTTGGTTGCAGGCACATCCCCAGTGGGGAGTGTGCAGGAGGCAGCTGATTGATGTTTCTCTCTCATCGATGTTTCTAACTCTCTATCCCTCTCCCTTCTTCTATGTAAAAAAACAATAAAATATATTTTTAAAAAAAGAATAAATGGACCAGTTAATTACAGATTGTGATAGATGATATACATATAAAAAAGATAGTGTGATAGAGGGGAGGTACTTTAGATGGAACAAACAGGTTTGTAAAAGGGTGAGCTGCCCATGAAGGATATAATTCATCTCATAAGAGTAGTTACTTAGTCCTAAACTTTAGGCACATGTAGTCAGAGTTTCTCCTCCTTGTTCTTGAAAATTCCAAAGAGTAACTAGCTCTCATAAATGCATTTCTTCTATTTTCTGTTATATTCCTTCTCATACTTGAATTCTCAGCAACATTTGACTCTTTCAGTAACTGCTTCTTTAAGAAACATTATATTCTGATTCTGTGACTTTGGCATCTCTTGGTTTTCCTCTTCTCTGACTTCTCTGGATTCCTTTTACATTACTTTTGGTGTTACTTGGCATTCTTTCTAAGATCCACTTTAGTTCTCATTCTGCACACTGCCTAGCTTATATTATCCATTCCAGTGAGTTCAGTTACCATTTGTTGACTGTTCCAAAATGTATATCTCATTCATTCAACAGATATTTATTTATTTATTTAAAATATATTTTTAAATTGATTTCAGAGAGGGGAAGGGAGAGGGAGAGAGACAACCCGGGCATGTGTCCTGACCGGGAATTGAACTATGATCTCCTGGTTCATAGGTCAAGGCTTAGCCACTTAGCCGCACAGGCTGGTTGGTATTTATTGTCAACTATGTCCTGTGTCCGTTGGGAATATAGTGGTAAGTAAAACACACAAGATTCTTTCTCCATGGAGTTGATTGACAGCTTAAGAACTTTATTAGCCCTAACCAGTTTGGCTCAGTGGATAGAGCGTCAGCCTGCGGACTGAAGGGTCTCAGGTTCAATTCCAGTCAAGGGCATGTACCTTGGTTTCGGGCACATCCCCAGTAGGGGGTGTGCAGGAGGCAGCTGATGGATGTTTCTCTCTCATCGATGCTTCTAACTCTCTATCCCTCTCCCTCTCTGTAAAATATCAATAAAATATATTTTTTTTAAAAAACAACTTTAAGATTAGATCTCTTTCTGGAGTTTCTGATCCATATTGTTTATTGGAAATGAAAGTCTGATAGTGAACTTATCTCCCAAGCCTGCTCCTCCTCTGTTGTCTATCTTCCTGAGGGATACCACTATCCACCTGGCTAGATATCTGGTCACCATCCTTAACTCTTTTTTCTCCTTCATCCCTATTGTGCTATTTTTTTGTTTCCATCTTTTAAATATTTCTGGAATCTCTATCTTTCCAAATCCATTTCTTCTAGTACTCTGTTTCAGGCCACCCACACCTCCTGCCCTGAATTCAAACTCCATAGAGTTGGAAGTTTGTGTCATTCTGACTGTGTATCAATGTCTGGCACATAGGAAGTACCCAATGAATATTTCTGAATAAATGAATGGACAACTAAAACTATCCCATAACTGATCTATCTGCTTTCAGTATTGCCAGCCTATAAATTGGCCATCACACTGTAGCCACATCTCTCCAAAATGGAAATCTGATCAGATCATTTCCATACTGAAAGCCTTTAGAGGCTCTATCTAAACTTCTTAAAGTGACTGAAGTACCTAACACAAGGCCTTGTAATCGGCTGCTCCTTTTCTTACAAGCCTCATCTTTTCCTTTTTGAGCCATACTGAACGCTGCGTTTGTTTTGCGAAACGTACTCTTTCCAGGCCTTCTTACAAGCTGCCTTATGCTTGGCGCTCTTTCTCTTCTGCTGCCTTGCTAACATCATTCATCTTTCAGGTTTTAATTTTGGGTGCTTTTTATGAACACCAGGTGCCGATTGTGCCCATCTCCTATTTTCCCACAGCATACTGTTCGTTCCCTCTCATAGAACTTCCAGTGTTACATCAAACTAACCTATTGCTTTAATTCCCTTACTAAACTACTGGGATCCAGTAGATACTATTTTTTGGTTTGTTGGATGAATGGATAATTATACTAAAGGTCAAATTAAGCCTAACTATTTAAAGTTCTCTTTTGTGCACTCAAGATGTTGTCCTTACTGTTGGTGCCAAGTTATGCAAAAACTTCCAAAAAGTTCTTCGTTCAGTAAGTCCTTTGACTTTTACATATACAGAAAAACCATGACTTCTCCTGAGTATAGTTACTGCAGACACTTCACCTACATTGTCCTATGCATAGTAGATATTCTATATTTATGCATTATAAAAACTGAAATATGGCCCAGCCGCGTGTGGCTCAGTGGTTGAGCGTTGACCTATGAACCAGGAGGTCACGGTTTGATTCCTGGTCAGGGCATATGCCCAGGTTTTGGGCTTGATCCCTGGTGTGGGGCATGCCGGAGGCAGCCAATCGATGATTCTCTCTCATCATTGATGTTTCTATCTCCCTCCCTCCCTCTCCCTCTCCCTCTCTGAAATCAATAAAAATATATACATATAAAAAATGAAATAAAAACTGAAATATGAAAGATCATTGGAACTACTGTCATAGTATTGTAGGGATTACTTCTCATTTGCAAAGGGTGGGCTAGGTCAGCGGTCGGCAAACTGCAGCT
>NW_005871483.1:403775-514905 GCF_000147115.1 Myotis lucifugus
TATTCTTATTCATTTAGCCACCAGATATTTGCTTCTAAGTTACTGGATGAGAAATAAGTTGGTCTGTCTGAATAAATTTTTCATACAAATGAAGATTAAGTGCCAAAACGTAATTTTAACTATTTGCTTATAATCTTTTTTTAAAATATATTTTCATTGATTTCAGAGAGGAAGGGAGAGGGAGAGAGAGATAGAAACATCAATGATGAGAGAGAATCATTGATCAGCTGCCTCCTGCACGCCTCCCACTGAGGATCGAGCCTGCAATCTGGGCATGTGCCCTTGACCAGAATTGAACCCGGGACCCTTCAGTCCCCAGGCCAACGCTCTATCCACTGAGCAAAACCAGCTAGGGCCTTACAATATTTTTTAATATATATTTTTATTGATTGGAGAGAGAGAAAAGGAGAGGAAGGGAGAAACATGGATTGGTTACTTCCCCCGTGCACCACAACCGGGGACCAAACCTGAAACCTGGGCATGTGCCCTGACTGGGAATCAAACTGGCTGCCTTTCGGTGCATGGGATGACGCTCAACCAACTGAGCCACACCAGCCAGGGCTGTTTAGAATCTTTTGACAGGGGTTTCTAATTGGATACAAAAGTAGAACCCTATAGTAACAAATAAAATAGTTATTAAAACAGCATTTATATTTGAAGAAAAATTTCCTCTGAAGAATAATAAACTTTTATTTCTTGGGCACTGAAATCTATATTGGTTAAAAGCCTCTGCTAGGCTATTATGGTATAACTTTTTTTATTTATTGATTTATAGAGAGAGAGAGGAAGGGGGAAAGAGAGGAAGGGGGAAAGAGAGAGAGAGAGAGAGAGAGAGAGAGAGAGAGAGAAAGAAACATTGATTTGTTGTTCCATTTATTTATGCATTCATTGGATGATTCTTATCTGTGCACTGACCAGGAATTGAAGCCCCAACCTTGGTGTATGTATCCAGATGATGCTCTAACCAACAGAGTTACCGAGCCAGGGCTAAAATTTCTAATTTTTTAAAAGATATATATTTTATTGATTTTTTTTACAGAGAGGAAGGGAGAGGGATAGAGAGAAACATTGCTGAGAGAGAAATATCGATCAGCTGCCTCCTGCATACCCCCTACTGGGGATGTGCCTGCAACCAAGGTACATGCCCTTGACCGGAATCGAACCTGGGACCCTTCAAGTCTGCAGGCCGACGCTCTATTTTCACTGAGCCAAACCAGTTAGGGCTAAAATTTCTAATGTTAATGATCAAATTCTCAATTTAAATTTAATTTCAGTTACCTATTGTCCTATCATTATCATTATTGTTATTGTTATTATTATTATTTGGTTATTGCTGCCTATTCAAAAACAAATACCTTTGAAAAAGTTAAGCAGTTTACTTGGAAGTGTGGAATCAAACAGGCTTTTGTAAAACCAGAAGGGTGTAATTTCTTTTTGAGGAAGGAAGAGGGAGAGAGAGATAGAAACATCAATGATGAGAGAGAATCATAGATTGGCTGTCTCCTGCACGCCCCCTACTGGGGATCAAGCCCACAGGCCTGGCAACCTCTTGTTTTAATTTCCTTTCTCAGATCACTGGTATGATTGAGCATATGATGATTCTACTTTCCTTTTCTGTGAATTGCCTGTTGAGTTTCATTTACTCATAACTAGCAACAACCTATATCTGGCTTGATCTAAATTATATTTTTACAGTGGCTTTATAGTATTCCCTAATGATCATCAATGGCTGCTACAACCTCTCTGTGAAAAAGACTTGGGAATCTGTAGTTTAAAAGATACCTGAGAGATGTATCATCCAAATGCAACATATGGACTTTGTTTGGAACCTGACTATAAAAGCGTTTATGAGGCAGCCAGGAAAATCTGAACAGTGACTGGATATTCCCTGCTATTTCATTAAGGATTGGGAAATGGCACTAGTCTAACTCAGTCCTTCAGCATTGATTAGCTAAATTTTCTTATAAAGGAGAGCTTCCTTTATAAACTGTTTGGTTTACCCCCAAAGAATAGTTTGTACAAGAAAAACAGAATAAGTGCTAGATTTTTTAATTTTCATACTTTTATGTTCCAAGCGCTCTTCCTTGTTCTTACTCTCCCTCCAAATCCCCAGTTTTAAAAAATAGCTTACTATTCTGGTTTCATGGATGAAATGACTTTTCTTTGGTCTCTGAGTATATTAATTATAGTTTTCATTTGTTTCCTGTTTTATCTGTTTCCTCAGAGTCCCTTTCCCCTTTTTTTCTGGTCTCTCTCTTCCAGGTTGGAGCTTCAAATACCAGACCACCCTTAATTATCCCTTCATGTTTTTTTAAGAGTGAGGTACTAAAAAAAGAAGGCGGAAGCTTTGTGTGGCTGGATGCAGCTTAATGCCTATTGGGAACCCAGATTTTGTACCCAGACATTTGAGTTTTTCCAAATAAAGATAGTCTTTTTGGAGGTGGAGGAGGGAGTGGTAGATAAGCCTAGTTACCAGAGGAATCTGGGTAAGGGACGGAAGGGAAAGAGGGCTGTCAGAATTACTGTTTGGTGTGTAGATTTTCACTTCATTCTCTCTATTTGGCTGTGCCTGGTATCCGCTAGTGTAGAGTCTCTCTTCGTGTCTTCAGGAAACACACTTCCTATCTTTTGTGTGGGTAGGCAAAGAGGGCTACCTGGCTGCTCTGGGATGGCTCTGGGGACCTGTTAGGGAGATTACTAACTAGTGCATTTAGACTTCCACTCAGCCTACCCTCACCCCAATTCCCTAATTAATTAAATAGTTTTCAAGATATGGATTAATCGTATTTATTTATTCACTATCTATTGATGGACATTTAAGTTATCTTCCAGTATAAACTGTTACAAATAGCCCTTCAATGAATATCCTTGTACATCTATATTTGTGCATATATATTTGACTTTTAATGATAGGAAACTTGTATTACAATATTTTGTCATTTTATTTTTTTAAAATATCTTTTTATTGATTTTTTTTTAAAAAAGAGAGAGAGGAAGGGAAAGGGAGAGATAAAAACATTGATATGGGAGAGAAACATCTATCGGCTGCCTCCTGTATACCTCCCGATAGAGGATTGAGCCAGAAACCCGGTCATGTGCCCTGACCAGGAATCTAACCAGTGACCTTATGGTGCATGGGATTTGTCATTTTATTTTAAACTAGTGGCCCGGTGCACGGATTTGTGCACATTGAAAGGAAATTAATTAGAAGTATTTTAATATCGCTATTCGCCCTTTCTCTATAATAGAAGTGTTAGAGATGAAAGAAAATTAGTAAAATGTATATGAAAATAATATATAAATTGATTAATAAACAATAACAACAACAAAGACATGATATAAAAACATTGATAAAAACAATGACTGATAAATTGATTAAACTTACTGTATTCTAATATCTCCCTGTATACCACATTAAGAGTAAAAACACTTTGAGTGCTTGACAAATTTCCCTTGTGATGAAGTATTTACAACTTTTACTTTAATGTCACATGCTCTTCAAACTCGAGAAAGCAACATATAACTGACCACGTCTGAAAATGGGTTCAGGTAGGATTATTCCTACTCTGTCTAGAGTTTGTCCATGTGATTTATTAATAGTCATCGTAAATGCTGGCATCACGGAAAACTGGTCAATGTCATCTTCCGTTCGTAATTTGGATTCACTACAGCGGTTCTCAACCTGTGGGTCGCGACCCCTTTGGTGGTCGAACGACCCTTTCACAGGGGTCGCCTAAGACCATCCTGCATATCAGATATTTACGTTACGATTCATAACAGTTATGAAGTAGCAACGAAAATAATTTTTTTAAAATATATTTTATTGATTTTTTACAGAGAGGAAGGGAGAGAGATAGAGAGTTAGAAACATCGATGGGAGAGAAACATCGATCAGCTGTCTCCTGCACATCTCCTACTGGGGATGTGCCTGCAACCCAGGTACATGCCCTTGACCGGAATTGAACCCGGGACCTTTCAGTCCGCAGGCCGACGCTCTATCCACTGAGTCAAACCGGTTTCGGCGAAAATAATTTTATGGTTGGGTCACAACATGAGGAGCTGTATTTAAAGGGCCAGAAGGTTGAGAACCACTGGTAATATCAATAGTATGTGAGCGTGAGGCAGTCCGTGTTTCTGAAATTCGATGACATACATGAATTTTAGCTATTACTTTGCCAAATTGAATTTACATACATAATTTAAAAGCATTCATCTTAATATTAAAAACCCTGGCTATCAAGTCAGGTCTGTTTTCAACTTGCCAGCGTTTTAAATTATTTACAATATCTGCCCATTTTGGGTTGCACATCGTGGTTACAAATAAATCGGGCTTGCGATACTTCGTTACAATTGCTGTAGCATCCTGATATCACTGCTGCATATTTCTGGGACTACCCTCAAAAGACGATGGAAATATTATCATTTTACCAATCGGCACATTGTCACTTTCAGATCTAGATGTGAGATAATCCATCAAACCACTATATTTTTAACTCTCAACTTAGACTGGTTTGCTTTAATGAAATTTATCCAGTTGGCTTCCATTTTTTAATATGAATCAACAATATACTGTTGAGTTAATTTTCCTGCATTTAAAGTAGGATTGAATGTGTCCTGGACAGAGAGATGAAATCCATAATACTGCATTTGTGTGACTTGCATCCTTACATTTCATTTAGTATTATTGTCAATTACACTGTCAGGTCCGAGTCTTAATGCAATATCCATTCCCCAGCCTTTTTCACCATGTGGGAAAAGAATAGGATATGTCATTGGCATCTAAAGTAGGAAGCAGGATACTAATTTGTTTCATTTTAGTGGCATTCGGATTATTGGGATCTGGTTTACAATGAATGAGCAAGTCCCTTTCAAAAGGAGGTTCTCCTTCATTTCTGAATATGACGGCAACTTCAGTTACACGGGATATCTACCCGGATCACTATTAGGATCATATTTAATCGCCATTGTTACTTCCGTGGGAGCAATACCTTTCTTTCACTGCTGCTTCAGATTGGGCTTCCTTTTCTTCCTAATGTAGCATCTTGTATGATTTTGTTAATTCGTTTATTTCATTCATGGTTTTGATATTGATCATGAGTCTTTCTGAGCAGCCCTGGTTTTCTGGCCTTGCTAATCTTTTACTCGTCGCTTCAGCCATGCCTAAAATGTAGCGTTGAGCAAACTTCCGAGAAACACCATCCGAAGGATGTAAAGTTCCAGTACGGTGATAAACTTGACCGTGTATTCTAAAACAGTATGGCCCATATCCTGGTGGTAATGTGATATTTGCACTCATTGACGCAAAAGCAAAAGAACTATTTATCGAACGAATATTTTCCATGAAATTTTTACTGTCAGAATCTTCATTTATCATGAATTTTAAAAAAATATACCGGGTATTCTGGAAAATTTATATCATTTGGACAAACTTTGCCTTTGCTAAAACATCGAGTAAATTTTCCATCAGATGGTTTTTCATTGGAGAAATTTAGTGATAGGTAAAATTGACATGTAACAGTCATTCCACCACAACTACGTTCGATAATTGCATCCTCATTTACTTCATTTTCACTATGAAGGCAGTTCCTACCAGTATTGGTAGTACTTGTCGATGACTGTTCTTCAGACATGTTCTGTCGAGGATGCCGCTTTCTTTCAGCTTCAGAATGTCAACAAAAACAACCAAATTCACCATTGACAATGACAGATCGAAACATACGCATATGATTGGCGCCAGCGAGAGCTTTATATGTATTGCGCATGCACAAGCCAACATTTTTTATTTTTTAAAGTTAACTGTTTTATATATATATATATATTTAAATACAAAGCTTTTTCTTTTTAAAAAAATATATTTTATTGATTTTTTACAGAGAGGAGGGGAGAGGGATAGAGAGTCAGAAACATAGATGAGAGAGAAATTTAGTTTTGAAGAAACAATCATTTGTATTAGGAATTTTTCCAGATTTTGGATTTGGAGGTGTGGGGAAACCACATCCCTTGGGCATGATTAATATGGTCTGTCCTTTAGTTTCTTAAAAGATGCTACACTGATAAACAATTAAATTGAACTGAACTTAACTAAATTGAACAATAATTGTTAAATATTTTCCTTCTCCAACTCTGCAGAGGAACTGAGAGGAGGATACTATCTTGGTGGTTACAGAGCAATAAATCAGCCTTTTATTTGGTGGTATTACTTTTTAGACAGCTACTGTAGTCAAAGTTTCTACTTTGAAGGGCTTTTCTTCTTTTTTTTGTCTCTTGCATCTTACCACAATAAGCAACAACCTCTAGGGATCTTTTTGTTAAACTTCGGGAGCTTGCCTTTTCAAAGTATTCATTTGTTTTTCTCCAGAACAGTGGGGCAAAGCAGTCCCTATAAGCCATCTGGACTTGAAACCATTTTGCTTCATCACAAAGCTTATTCTTTTTAGATCCTGACATAAGTCTGCATTGTCTCCTGCTTTTTTTTTTTTTTTTTTAAATAGTGTCTGGTTGCTCCCAGGAGAGTTCTATCTGAAGTTACCTCAATGTTGTTGTTGGCTGATTAGTTATTAAGAGGAAAAAGGGGTATCTAGTTAAAATCTGTTTATCATACATGCTAATAAGTCCATTGATGGGCTCACCCCCTGCCCAATACTTTTTTAAAAAGTGTGTGTGTGTGTGTGAGAGAGAGAGAGACATAAAGACAGAGAGAAAGAGACAGAGGGCTGGAGGCTGGGAAGAGATGTGCACCTTACACCCACATACCAGAGGCATCTGACAAACTCCCATGCTGGGGGGCAGTAACCAGAAATTTCCAGGGGAAGGATGGTTTTATAGTTTGAAAAACCTTGATTTTTATAGTACACTAATATCATCATTTGCCAAATGTAATAGAGGGTGTCCAACTTTATAAAGTTAAGCTACTAGCAAGAAGTTAAGACACATTAAGCAATTATGAATAGGCTGCTTATGGGTATTCATTTACTTTTTTTCTTATTCATCATGTCTCTGGCTAGGGCAAAGCCTCCAAAATCCTATTCCCTTTGCCTAAAAATACTGTTATATGCAAATTATAGTAACCAAAAGAAACCTCATTGTACTGAAAACTCTTTTGTAAGTACCTTTAAAATATAGTGTAAAATGAACCTATTTTTAAAAAATATATTTTATTGATTTTTTACAGAGAGGAAGGGTGAGGGATAGAGAGTTAGAAACATCCATGAGAGAGAAACATCCATCAGCTGCCTCCTGCACACCCCCTACTGGGGATGTGCCCGCAACCAAGGTACATGCCCTTGACCGGAATCAAACCTGGGACTCTTCAGTCCACAGGCCGACGCTCTAACCACTGAGCCAGACTGGTCAGGGCTGAACCTATTTTTTAAAATAAAATATGTTTTTATTGATTTCAGAGAGGAAGGGAGAGGGAAAGAGAGATAGAAACATTAATGATGAGAGAATCAGTGATCGGCTGCTTCCTGCACGCTCCCTACTGGGGGTTGAGCCCACAATCTGGGCATGTGCCCTTGACCGGAATCGAACCCGGGACCCTTTAGTCTGCAGGCTAACACTCTATCCACTGAGGCAAACCAGCTAGGGCACTATGTGGTTTTTAAAAGTCTTATTTCGTATTCAGAGTTTAAAATGCTAACTCCTTATTTCATAATGTCTTGCAAGAATCATGTCATGTACTAGCCTGAGACTGAGTCATAAACCAAGGTTGTGCTGTTATCCCAGTTGGTGTCATTAGGCAATAATAGAAATACTAGCCATCCTGTATTAGTTTTAACCTCAAATTAGGTGACAAATTGTTTGAGATCTTTGCAAATCCATCTTTTATCAATCACCCATATTTAATGTTTGTTTTCTTCTGCTAAATCTCAAGCAATGAAACACAGGACCAAGGCTGTCTTGTAACTTACTACATTCCCACCACCTTAGGGTACTTAGAACAGTAGGGACTTAAGTTGTGTGCAGAAAGGATGGATGAATAGAATCTTATTTCCCCACTTAACTCCCTTTGTGAATCAGAGGAGAGATTCCCAAGATTCCCAACTTATTCTTGAGCTAATGATTTACCCTTTGCATCAACTATGAAAATTTTAATCTTGAATTATATTTACCCCTGCATACCATGACCTTTATGCCTCTGTCCCTTTGCTTACACTGATACCTCTTCCTGAAATGGCTTCTTCTTTTTTAAAAAATCCTCATTTGAGGATATTTTTCCATTGATTTTTAGTGAGAGGGAACTGAGGAATATTTATTTTTGTTGTGCAATAGTGATTAGCTCGCAGCTGTACATTTTAAAACCAAGATGTAGTACACATTTAAAATTGGGATTTTTAAGAGCAGAGAGAATTTTAAAAATATATTGGAAAAAAAACAACATTTACAGTTTTTATAAATGGGGGGGAATATTGCACGCACTCTGACCAAGGCCTGGGCCAGGGAGGAGCCTGCAACCGAGGCACATGTCCTTGATGGGAATCGAACCCGGGATCTTTCAGTCTGCAGGCAGACACGCTATCCACTGAGCCAGACTGGTTAGGGCCTGGCTTCTGTTCTTAAAAGTAGATTTAGTCACTTATTCTGTTTCTGTTGCCTCTTATACTTGCTTCCATTATAGTACTTTTAGCCTGGTATATTGTTGACTGTTTACTGTGTTTTTTAATGGCTATCATGAAATAAGTGCTTGGATTAGATGGTGGATAAAGAGTTTTAGTTTTATATTTAATATGTTATTTAACTTAACAGTAAATCTGTGAATGCTATTCCTTAGTAGTTTGTAATAAATGTCTTTATATATTGCCTAACTGCCTGTTCTGTACTTCCGCTGACATCTGGAGAACAGTCATTGTGAATAGGTATGTGGCTTTATTTAATTGTGACAACAATTTTTTCTTTGAGTAGAAAGTGACAGAATGGGATATGTTCCTATTTTTATGTTATCTCAGTTTGTATGTTAAGGTGGAATTACAGGAGCAGAAAGCAGATGTGTTTCTTTGAGGTAAATTAAGAAGACTTTAAAACGAGTCGCTCATGTTTGTCGTCTACAAAGCTAGTAATGAGGTTCAGCAGTACTCACACATGCTACTAGCCCACCTGCGATCTCTCAGCATGGAAGTGGAAAGCCTTGTTGGAGAAATTTTTTAGTGTAACCATTGACACCTATTGTCTAATTATTTTATCTGTAGTTATGAGGGAGTTAGGTATAGAAAAAAGAAGCAGCCCTGCCGGTGTGGCTCAGGTGGTTGGAGTGCCCTGTACACCAAAAGGTGGTGGGTTTGGTTTCTGGTCAGGGCACATACCTGAGCTTGGGGTTCAAGCCTTTGTCAGGGTGCGTGTGAGAGGCAGCCAATCAATGTTTCTCTTTCACATCAATGTTTCTCTTTTTCCCTTCCACTCTCTAAAAAACATCAATAATAATTTAAAATATTTTTAAATCATTAAAAGAAAAGAGCAAGGCAAATTAACTTTTTCATTTGTGCAATAAACATATCTCTGAAAAGTTTCATATAAACTCATTTTTGTATACCAACCATACTTTAAAGGCACCACAGGAATTTTTCATTCAAATCGATCTTATAGGAACCTTCCCTTTAAAAAGAATCATATTTAGAAAGTAAATAACCTATTAATCTGTCTTCTGTGTAAACTTGCATTCTTACATACTTAAGCAAGGTTCATATGTTTCATAAAAGATCATCTGACAAAAGCCAGCATAGTATTATGAATTTATTTACCTTGAAGGTCTAATTACATTTCCCATGAACAGATACTTCTGCTATAAATCTCCTCAAAATAATAATATAAATATTCCAAAGTACTGGAAAAAGCACAGGACTCAGAACAATAATAAAATAATAACTCATTTAAAAAAAGAAAAAGAAAAGAAAAAACAGTTCTCATTACCTCCCTTATAGTCTGTCCCCGGCCCCACCCAGGAAAAGGGACTCTCCTGTTAGGGCCATGGGTCCAAACCTTTTTCTGCCAAGAGCCCTATTTTGGTGTCTGATTGAATTTCATGGCACCTTCTCTATTTTTATTTTTATTTTTTCCCTAAATTCTTATATCAGTGTTTTTTACTTTCACATTATTGTTAAGTACCATATAAAGCTAGGCCATTTTCTGAAGTTTTTTGTAGTTATCATCAGTGTTCTGTTTCCTGAGCTGTTCTATCCTATAGCAACTTCTGTTCCCAAGGTGATTATATTATCAGGGATATTTCTCAAAACCATGCTCCTGAACTAGTCTTCTTGGTAGGTATTTTTCTTGGGTAACAATTTAGAAAATTTCAGTTACTTGTTACTTTTTCTTGGTTATTCTTTGAAGGTTATAAGGAGTGTTCATTTAACTAGGCTTCCAATGCCCTGTAAGATCTATTAACATGCCTTATCAGAACTGAGGAATATTTATTTTTGTTGTGTAATAGTGATTAGCTCGCAGCTGTACATTTTTAAACCAAGATGTAGTACACATTTAAAATTGGGATTTTTATGAGCAGAGAGAATTTAAAAAATACATTGTAAAAAACACAACATTTACAGTTTTTATAAATGGGGGGAATCATTCTTGATTTCTTGTAGAACCTGAAGAGGCATTGAAATGGAATGCTTATGCCTGGTAAAAGAATGATTCTCAAAGGAGTTTATGATGCCAAAAAAACCCTGAAAATCCACCATTTAGAATAAGAAAGGAAAAAACACATCCTTATGAGAATAGCAATTTGTTTTATAGTCTCTAAGTGTATGTTTTAATTTGCTGGAAGGAAAGTCCTGGGATTATGCATTTGCTATGGAATACTTTTGTTATTGATAGTCCTTTCCTGTGAAGGGAAACTGCAGAAGCAAGAGATTTCCATTTGGTGATAAATAGCTCTGCCTGTCCAAGAACTATCACACAATTTTGAAAAAAAGAAATCTCTCTTCCTTTTGCCATATATACTTAAGGTAATCAATATAGATATGAGGCCTCGATAGTCATAATAAAATACAAAAATTTTTGAAGCCTGAATCATCTAGATAGGTCTAAGTCATTCTTGTAGAGTAAACATATAGTAGTGACCGCTCCACAGTTATGGATTATTCATGACCTTCTGTAGCCAAACTGGGTCGCCAAGAAACAAAGCAGATACAAAGCTGTGACCGTATGATGTTTCTTCACTCCGTCAGAAAAGTCTGAATAGGCAGAATAGTGGTAAAATTGTTTTTCCCCCAGCTTTATTGAGAAATAATTGACTATAACATTGTGTAAATTTAGAATATACAGTGTACAATGTAATAATTTGGTTACATATATAGTAAAATGATTACCACATAAGGTTAGTTAACACATTTATCACTTCCCATAGTTACAGATCTTTTTGTGTGGTGAGAACTTTTATGTCTACTTTCTTAGCAACTTTAACATATACAATATAGTAGTATTGTTAATTATAGTCTTGGTGCTGCTATACGTTACATCCCGAGACCTGCTCATATTCTAACTGGAAATTTGTGCCCTTTGACCACATTTACCCATTCCTCCCACCCCCACTCCCTACCCCTATTAGTGGTAAAGTTTTTTTTATCAGGAGTTTAGTAGCATAGCATTTTAAGTGTTACTTGTAAACATCTCTATGTTCTTTAAAACAACATTTTATTAATAGCACAAAAGAAACCTAAAATAAGAATTTCTAGTTACCCAGATGAAGCAGTTTAGTTAATTAAGGGAGCATCCTTTTCAAAGCATGCCAAGAATAATTACATTTTCTTATTAATACTTTATCTTTGCTTATATTCCCAGGTAAAAGTGTTGAAATAACTTACTCATACTTTATTAGTAGCATATAGTTGCTGCTTTTCTGTTCATATAACCTTTTTTCTTTTATTGATTTCAGAGAGGAAGAGAGACAGAGAGAGAGAGAGAAACATCAATGATGAGAGAGAATCATTGATTGGCTGCTTCCTGCGCACCCCCTCTGGGGAACACATGGGAACCATGACCTCCTGGTTCATAGTTGGACGCTTAGCCACTGAGCAACGCCAGCCGGGCCATCTGGTGTACTTTAGAGAGAAAGGAAAGGAGAGGGAGTGAGAGAGAGAAACTGTGGTTGGATCTAAAGGTAGATTTGCTGATGGATTAGATATAAGGTATTAGAGAAAGAGAAAAGTCAAAGCTGATTGCAAAGAGTAAACAGCAAAGAGAAAAAGTTGATCAAGACTGAGCTTGCCAATGTCAAGAGGTTGGGGAGAAGAGGAAGAACCAACAAAGAAAATCAAAAATGACAGCCAGTGCCCTAACCAGTTTGGCTCAGTGGATAGAGCATCAGCCTGCAGACTTGAGGGGTCCCAGGTTCGATTCCAGTCAAGGGCATGTACCTTAGTTGCGGGCACATCCTCGGTGGGGAGTGTGCAGGAGGCAGCTGATCGATGTTTCTAACTCTCTATCCCTCTCCCTTCCTCTCTGTAAAAAATCAATAAAATATATCTTTAAAAAATAAAATAAAAAGAATGGCAGCCAGTAAAGTAGAGGAAAAGAAGGAAAAGTCCTGGAAGTCAAATTTTAAAAAAGTATTTTAAAGAGGAATCAGTGATGAGCTGTCAAATGATGCTGGTTAAGATGAGGATTGAGATTTGATTCTTATATTCAGTGATAATCTCCTGATGAGAACAGTTTTAGTAAATTAAATTTGGTAGAGATATTTCTAGAACATGCTCTTTTTCTTAGGAATTTAAATTCCATGGTTCAGCCCTGGCCAGTGTGGCTCAGTTGGTTGAACATTGTCCCATGCTCCAAGAGGTCTCCAGTTCAATTCCCTGTCAGGGCACATGCCCGAGTTGCCAGCTCCATCCACAGTAGGGGGTGTGCAGGAGGCAGCCAATCAGTGTTACTCTCCCTTCCTCTTTCTCTAAAGTCAATAAAAAACTCCCTCTGGCCCAGCTGGCGTGGCTCAGTGGTTGAGCGTTCACAGTTCGTTCACAGTTCGATTCCCGGTCAGGGCACATGCCCAGTGTGGGGCGTGCAGGAGGCAGCCAATCAACAATTCTCGCTTATCATTGATGTTTCTATCTCTCTCTCCCTCTCCCTTCCTCTCTGAAATCAATAAAAATATATTAAAACAAAACAAAAACACCTGCCATAAAAACAAACAAAAAAAACCTGCCTCTCCCTCTCTCTCTCTATTTAAAAAATATAAATTCTATGGTTCAGGAATCTAGAAGACTGTCCATTAATCAAATTAGCATTTAACAAATATTTATTGCTATTTCGTCATCCTTTGGTTCTCTACTTGTACATGTTATGTGCAAAATTATGTAAAAATTGTTTCTTGAACTGAGATGAATATGCAAATATACTAGTAAAGCCATTTATATATGTGGGGGGTAGGATATATGTATTTCCTTTTGAATGTCTATTATATGATGTGAAAACACTCATAAACAGATTATTTTGTCAGCTTTTCTATATTTGGAGGTTTTAAAACTTATTTTTTTTAATAGAGAATCTAAAAAAAATCAACCTAAGTTTATGATTCTGGTATCTTTTTGAGTAGCTAATGCCTAATTGTGCTACTTGATACCAAGAAACACAGGAGTTGAAAATGTTAAAAAAATTTTCATTTCTCTAATGAAAATATTTCTTTTATTAGAAATTCATTGAATTTGAAGACTCTCAAGAACAGGAAAAAAAGGATTTACAGACCCGAGTGGAATCTTTAGAATCTCAAACAAGACAACTTGAACTCAAAGCAAAAAACTATGCTGACCAGAGTAAGTAAAAATACCTCTCTTCATAAGTGCACTTCAAAGAGCGGGTTGCAATAGGGCCGTGACTCATCCTGACATTTGACGAAGGTTCCAGATACATGCTTGGGATTGTTATCCCAGACTCAAGAGTGAGACCTGGGAGCTAGGTTTTAGTTCTCTTTTGTTCACATTTTCATGTGGCACCCATGTCTGCAGAAATGACTAAATAAAAAATACCTACAAGACTCTCTTCTTCAATTTATCTCTCAGCCTTTGTTGTAGTTAATATTATGCTAGATCCACTATCCAGGATTCTGTGGTGTGTGCTTGCAGATCTTCTAATAATCAACTACACAAAGTTTCATTGTTTTCTGTATTGTTTTGGGATTTATAAATGTAAGAGAAACTCTAGCTTTGAAGTATGTATAAAAAAATTACTGAATTCTTTTTTTTGTTCCTTTGTAGTGGAAAACTGAGGGCAGTTAGAGGAACAGATTGTCATTTTTCACAATCATTTTATTTTTAATGTAATTTTATATTTTATTATTTTTTAAAATATATTTTTATTGATTTTCAGAGAGGAAGGGAGAGGGAAAGAGATAGAAACATCAATGATTAGAGAGAATCATTGATCAGCTGCCTCCTGCATGCCCCCTACTGGGGATCGAGCCAGCAACCTGGGCATGTGCCCTTGACCGGAATCGAACCCTGGTTCACAGTGCAGGGCGATGCTCTATCCGCTGAGCCAAACTGGCTAGGGCAGTGGTTGGCAAACTGCGGCTCGCGAGCCACATGTGGCTCTTTGGCCCCTTGAGTGTGGCTCTTTCACAAAATACCATGTGCGGGTGCGCATGTACAGTGCGATTGAAACTTCGTGGCCCATGCGCAGAAGTCGGTATTTTGTGAAAGAGCCACACTTAAGGGGCCAAAGAGCGAGCCGCAGTTTGCCGACCACTGGGCTAGGGCTATATATTATTCTTGATTTTAAAATAATTACTGTTTCGAATCCCAAGGATGATTTCCCTTTTTGGCTAATCAAAGTGGTCCTAGTTGAGACAAAATTAGAAAGAAATGGAGAGAGGCTTCATGGCCTGTTTTCAGGTTTGATTCAGGCAGGCAGAGTGCTCTCCAGTTTTCCCTCAACAAGATATGGCCAGCAGTGACCCTTCCCACATCACCCATTAAAGATGCACAGTGACACCTGCTGTTAAGGGCCTGGCATTCAGGAGGGGCCCTCACTACAGGCTTGGATAACAGTGATAACTGAGGGCTCCCTAGGACTCTGGAAGAGCCTCGTAGGTAATCGGAGAATCCCTGGGAATCCGGAGTTCAGGCAGTGTAGAAGTCAAGGAGAACGCACATGGCTGTTGAGCAAATGTCATAGAAGGGAGCCAAAGGATATTTGGTAACAGAAGCCAACTAGAGTGATAGAGAATAAGCCATGTGTCATGTCTTTGTATTTTTAGGCTTATAGATACCTAGACTGCTGTACCCTTCCTTTGTTAACACTGAATACATCGAATGACTTCTATGATTTTACTATAGAAATTTGAGGTGGTAGAGAGCTGTATGATGGACTGCACAGTGCACACACTAACAAATACACTCCTGGAGTCACATTACTGTGAGTACCACTCATCTAGTGGCAATTATAAGCTTTTGGTATATTTTAAGAATTGAGCATTTTCTAGTCAAAGAAGAAGAAAAATTAGCTATTGGAGATATTTTAATCCTACCTTGATTGTATTTTCATAGTAGGTATTATGTAGTATTTTAGAACCAAACACTACTGGCACAGTTGATAGAACCAACCTCTCATTATTGGACCTATTACATTTTCCTCTTGGTTTCTGAAGATTACCAAGTTTTGGATAAGGAACTGTTTAATTAGAAAGGAAGGCACCCCTAGTCTAGAATTCTTTTATAGTTTAATTAATCAGATTCTATGATTAGGGAGTTACTAAAGAATTACTTTACATTTAAAATTCTGATTTTGATGAAAGTATGTTAAAATATCTCGCTTCTATTCAAAGGAACTGCTGCTTTTTTCACAAAAGGAACCTAATGGAATGAGCTAGTAATTTTTTTCACATATACTTTATCTTTTTTATTACTAAACATTTAAAAACCTACTTCCTGTTCCTTTCTAGTAAATGTAAACAAAATGTAGTAGTCTCAATTAAGATATGTTATCCATTGCAGTGAATCATATTTACCTTTTTTGGAACTGTCATGTTCTGTGGTATCCAGTCTCTCATTTCTCTCTCAAAAGTACGGATCCCTGGCCCTAACCGGTTTGTCTCAGTGGATAGAGCGTCGGCCCGCAGACTGAAGGGTCCCAGGTTAGATTTCGGTCAAGGGCATGTACCTTGGTTGCGGGCACATTCCCAGTAGGAGGCAGCTGATCGATGTTTCTAACTCTCTATCCCTCTCCCTTCCTCTCTGTAAAAAATCAATAAAATATATTTTTAAAAAAAGTATGGATCCCTGTTTTTTTTAAAGATTGATTTCTTCTGAAGATACCTTTTTAAAAAAATATGTTTTATTGACTTTTTACAGAGAGAAAGGGTGAGGGCTAGAGAGTTGGTTAGAAACATCGATGAGAGAGAACCATCGATCAGCTGCCTCCTGCACACCTCCTACTGAGGGTGTGCCCGCAACCAAGGTACATGCCCTTGACCAGAATCGAACTTGGGACCCTTCAGTCCACAGGCCAACGCTCACTGAGCCAAACTGGTTAGGCCCGGATCCCTGTTTTTTATTTTAATTCAAAATAATTTTTAAAAATAAGATACCTTTTAAAATTAGTTGATAGTTTTCTAGGAAGGGGTGAGGAGATTCTTCGTCAAGTATTGGATATGGTCTTGAACTAAATTTTTCTGAAAACATTATTTTTGTTATTAAGATATCCCCCTGGGAGTCGGATATCTCATTTTGAAGTAAATTTTGGTGTCTAAATAACAGTTAAAGAACTTACAACTGTGGTTAATAAAAACAGACCATTCAGCTGCCCAAAATTGACAACACTAAATTTCTTGGTTCATGAGCTGAAGCTATAAGGAGCCTTCTTTTATGACTGCTTTGGGATTTATTCCCTTCTCCTTTGATACCTTGGAGTCTGCACGCATCCTGACCTGGTGGGGCCAGGTTGGAGCCTGCAACCAAGGTACATACCCTTGACCGGAATCGAACCCAAGACTTTTCGGTCTGAAGGCCAACACTCTATCCACTGAGCCAAACCAGCAAGGGCTAAATGTATTTTTTAGTGTGCCTAATGTGGTTTTATTTTTTCATGCTCTTTTTAAAAATTCTTTATTGTTGAAAGTGTTATACATGTCCCCTTTTCCCTCCCATTGACCTCTTCCAGCCCGCGCACCCCCCTCCCCACCCCCCACCCCCTAACTCCGCTCCTCACCCAGGCCTTCACCACCCTATTGTCTGTGTCCATGGGTTATGCATATATGCATACAAGGTCTTTGATTGATTACCTCCCTAATTAAATAAGCACTTATTTGCCCTGGTCCATGTGGCTCAGTTGGTTGGGCTTTGTCCCGTTGGGCTTTGTCCCATGGACTCGAAGGTTGTCGGTTCAATTCTGGTCAAGGGCATGTGTCCAGATTTTGGGCTCGATCCCTGGTAGGGGGCGTGCAGGAGGCAGCTGATCCATATTGCACTCGCACAACATGGTTTCTCCCTCTCCCTCTCCCCCACTCTTCCCCTTCCCCTCCCCCTTCCTCTCTGTTTAAAATCAATAAAAACTATTTTTAAAAAAAGAAAAAAAAAAAATAAGCTTTTTAAGGCTACAGAAATAACTGATGATTATACCTGTAGTAAAGGAGGGATAGATTTTTCTGATTAGTGCCATATTTTTAGTACCATATAATGGTATCTTATCCAAGTTCCATGTTTATCCTATATAATAAAAGGCTAATATACTAAGTGTCCGACCGTTCAACTATTTGACCCTCACTATGATGTGCATTGACCACCAGGGGGCAGATGCTCCAGCCATAGGTTAGCTTGCTGCTGGGGTCCATCTTCTCGCAATCCGGGACCCCTCGGAGGATGTCAGAGAGCCGGTTTCGGCCGATCCCCGCAGGCCAGGCCAAGAGACCCCACTGGTACACGAATCCATGCACTGGGCCTCTAGTATTTATATAACGTGTTAGAGCCTTAAATTTTAAAAGACTGTCAATTCTGGCTTATGTGTGTTAGGGTACATGTCCCTTTTAAAAAATAGCCACAATAAAAGTCCAAGTTCTGCTTTGAAGACCACTTCCTATGGTAAAAGGGGAAATTTGGTTGTAGTTACTTGCTATTTGAGAAGCAAGAAAATGTCAAAAAATAGGAACTGAATTAAAGGATACACTTTATAGCCTGTGATAATATGGAATCTGTCATATTGGGTTGTCATGATTTCACAGTGTTGAGAAGTTGAGTCCATAAAGTTTTTGTGGTCACATTTGATTTCGGAGATTTCTGGTTGCTGTCTTTTCAAAATTTGAACTACGTAAGAAATATTTTTGTTTTTTCCAAAAAATGCTGTGTATTATTTCTTATCTGAGAGTATCAATAACATTTTTTTGGTAGTTAATATCTTGTTAGCCTTGAGGAAAAATCTGAACTATATATGGAATAGAATAAGGAAGTTGTGGATTGAGAAAGACCTGTTGGTACTTTTCAACTCTGTAAGGAGTCTACATTCAGCCTTGCCATTCACAGTGTGACAGTAATGAGTTGTTCATCAGAAACTACTTTATGTTCATTAGTTCTGTTGTATATTGAGTATTTCTGTCTTATAAGCCAAATTTCTTAAATGAATCAAGTAAATGATACATTAAAAAATATTAAACTACTGCTGTATGCCTGATATTCAGCCTAGGTATGGTTGTGGTATAGAAGAATATGATATGATCATTACAGTCAAATAATTATAGTTTTTGTGTGTTTTTTTGGCGGGGAGGGGGGGGGAATGTTTATGACCTTCTAGTATTTTTTCCAAATGTACCATGCTTTTATATCACTGTAGTTGGAGTGAGTGTACATATAATTTTGTATCTTTTCCTTAACATTATCATATTTTCTTTGTTGTATAATCTTTATTACTATTATTTTTTAAATTTACTTTTCAATTACAGTTGACATACAATATTATATTAGTTATAGGTGTTTAATATAGTAGACATTTATATAACTTAAGAAGTGATTGCACCAATAAGTCTAGTACCCATCTGACACCATTTATAGTTATTACAGTATAATGACTATGTAGTCAATAATTAATTTTTTAAATGTCTGTTTATACCTATCATTCAGAAGCTGTGCCATCTATTAACAATTCTGTTTTCCCTGAGAGACTATGTTTTCTTCTTTCCTCTAATGAGAATTATTTAATGGCCACTTTGTTTTGTTTTGTTCTTGGCTACTCATAAACTCAGAACAAACTTAGAAGTGCAACCATAATGTCTGGTTTGGATCTTACCCAATTAGTGTATTTAATTGTTTTTTCCTTGATCCACATTTTATAAATGTATGATGAATTGTTATATGTTCTTGAAAGCTATCTCAAAGTCTTTGTGGATTGAAGGAATGAGTCAGAGTAAAAATAAATATTAGTAAATTAAAAACATACAAAAAACTTCTGTTGGTGGTTGGACATTTTTCCAGTGTAGTGAATCATATTTTTCACACCTATAGATTTCCCTCTCTCACTAATTTTCTTAGAATATATTTAAGGAAGTAGGTCAAGGAATTACGGAATAGTTTAGTGGTTCTTGGTATATAATAGTGAACAGAATTGGAGAAGTAAAATTTGGTAGCATATTTTATCTCTTTATTGTAACATGAATTTGAATCATTATTTATAACATTAGCACTCAGAGGTGATATAAAACCACTTATTATTGATTCTTTTGGGAAAAATATTTTTCCCTCAAGCTTCTTGAGTTTCTATTAGATGTCTTTTCCCTTGAATTGTGGGAGAAGATGACAACATTTAGATGGCAGTGATTTTAAGCTATTTATAGATTCTTCTCTGATTCTGTCCTTCCTTTGAATGAAAAATCCCATTTAAAAAAATTAAATGGAGAAATGTTTTTGACAGCTAAAGACATTTGGGATAGAGCCTTGTATTCTGATCTTTCTACCCTTTACGTTTCCCATGCAACATCCATTTGCTTTTTAAATTTGGTGTTAGATCTTAGTCTAATAAGATAACTTCAAGCCTTTACCTTGAAACTTATTATTGTAAGGGAGACACTTATTATTTCTTGGTTATAAGAACTTATACACTACTAGATGGAAAGTATGGGGAAGTCATATAATCAACATTTTTTTTATTTTAAAGGAATAAATGGCTTAAAATAGACTGCACATTTGGGAATTATTTATAAGCAAGTTCTGTCTGTTAATGATGGGACTGGTACACTGAGACCTTTCACAACACAGAAGAAAATCCATATTTAGGTATACTTTATATCAAAGTTAATAGTTGAGAGAGCTTAAATATTTCTGTCACTAATTTTCAAATCACTTAAAAAAAAAACAAAAAAACACCAAAACCTCCAGACCAGTAAAATGCCTTATCAGCCTCTTTACTATGCTTTGCAGTTGACAATTCATGTTAATATTCTCAGAATTTGGGAGTTTTAAATTTTATATTGCTAATAGGCAATCTATATTATTTTTGGATGATTAAAGTAGATAACTGATTCTATTCTCATTGAAAGGCAGCTTTAAATAAGGCAGCTTTAGGAGTTTTAGATTTATATCTTCTGATTTAAAAAAAATAAAGTTCATTATATAGAAACTTCCTTTTTTAGTCCATTTAACTTAAATCTAGTTCTTTGCAATATATAAAGAATATTTTTATATTTAAAACACTTAAGTGTTGTTTCTTTTTTTTTAGAGCCTATATATGAGAGGGAAAGCAGAAAACTAGGCACAAGATAATTTATACAAACCCTAACATTTTATTACTATTTCATTAGGTAATATTCCATGTGGCCTTCAGATGTGCTTTATGTTTTATAATCTGTATTTAGATTCTTTTCTGTAGTCTTGTGCTATTTATTAAGAACCTTAAGGTTGTAATTTATAATATCTAGAACTAAAGATTTCATAGAAAGTGATTTTCTAAGTAAGGGTTAAAGAACTTATGCTGATTTAACTTAGAGAACAGAATAAATATGATTTGACTAACCCTTCAAACATGTAAAGGAATAGATAAGGAAGACACCAAGTTGTTTTTCTGTAATCTTGGCAGATTAAGTTAGAGAAAATGGTTGGTTTTGGTTGATCATAAGGAAGTATTTTTTGACCATGGAAGTGATACAGAGGAATCTGTGTTGAGGGATTCGCCTTACACAGAGATTAGGAGAGAAGTCACCTTTTTGTCATGTATGGCAAGGTAGCATCTTCAAGACAGTGACCAGATCAGATTGCTAGAAACCCCTACCACTGGGATTCTTTAAAGTTATCCTACTCTCTTTTGATTCATGAGGATACTGTAGCATTTCACATTGTGCCATTGGTTAATAACAATATCCGTGGGAAAATCTCTTGAAGTTTAGAGACACCGTGAAGGACTTAGTTGGCAGAGGAGAGGGTTTTATTACTGTTTTTTTGTGGTTGTCTGAGATCTGTTTGCTTGTAAGTCAGCACTTGATTCTTGCTTACCTGTTGAGACTTTTGATGCTAAATTCTTCAAGGAAAAGCTTCTGAAAGACCAATGTCAGTCTCCTGAGGCCAAGTAACAGCTGGATTATCTGCCTTCCATGACTAGTAAGAACTGAAGATGCCTTTTGAGAAGGCAAATCATGAGTTGGATATGGCAATCTAGCAGGTCTGTTTCTCTTTCTTCCCCCCGTAGGCCTATCAGCAGTCTGATGGGGCAGAAGACATCAGAGATGGAAGGTGTTCCAAACTTGGCAAAGGCCATCATTCTAAGGAGGTAAGCTCTGATTTTGAGCAGGTAGAGCAGGCAGCTCTTCCTGCCTTAATCATATCCTCTTGCTCTTTGGAAAGAGGGATAGAGAGAAAGAGCATTTAAAATGAGGCTGAAGTATCTCCATTAGCTATTTTAGGGGGACATTTTTATTAGTCTTTTGATTCTTATTTTTTCTTAGTCCCTCCCCCCTTTTTAAGATTCCTTGATTTTTAAAAAATTTTCTCCACAGAATATTTGCAGTTTAAAAATATGGCCGATTAGTTATCTGTTGTTTTGGGATAGAAAGGATGAAGAGAATTTTGTTTATTTCTAGTTAATCTCGTGTTGTGGCTATTTTGATGAGTAAAATGATAAAGGTTTTTTTGGATTTGTCCTGAGATGATTTTGAGGTTTGGGTTCACATGGGAACTATTAAACAAGAAACTGTCTCCTACTGCACTTCAGATGTAATGCAACAGTGTAGGCAGAGGTGAATTTCATAGTGCTTGAGGTTTTTAGGGATGTGCACCATTCTTGCTCAGATGGGATGTCTTTCCCTCTTTTTCCTCCTTTCTTCTTTCCTTCCCTTTTCCATTTACTTAGTGGCGTTCAGGACTTTGAAGGTATTTCTCATAGCGTTAAACACTATAACATCTCATGTGAGCTAGGCCTTGAGAAAATGAAGTCCTTTGACTATGTTGTTGTGCTGAGTTATGTATTGTCAGAAATACAAGACCACAATGATCTTGGTGGTTAACTCATAGTTTAAAGGATTAAATACTAGTGTTTAGAACCACAGTACAGATAAAGAAAACATGAAATATGTTACATCATAGACAGTTTTTTGACAAGGTACTTGCTGGAGGGGTTAGGTTGCAGAGAAAAATAATAGTCAGAAAAACATTCAGAAAATCATCTAGAATAACAGACACAAACTAAACTACAAAAAACATATATAATGACTCAAATGTTACGTTATTTTTTGTTCATGTGACGTTTAGAATGGATGTTTCCCATAGATGAGTGGCTTCTTTGGAGACACAGGTTCTTTTCAACTTACATCTGCAAAAGTTGGAGGAAAGGGGAAAGGAAATGGAGGATTCTATGTGGATGGTTTTACTGGGCCAGGCCCAGGAGTGGTGCCTATAGATTGATCTATCTATCTATCTATCTATCTATCTATCTATCTATCTATCTATATCATTGTAAGGATTTCTTTTAATGTGACAGGGTTTTGTGCAATCACTATCTGACTTTACTCAGGTACTATTCTGAGAATATAAAGGAACAAAGGCTAGAGCAGAGACACTGGTCAGGAGGTAATTGTAATAATTCAGACAAGAGATGGATGTGATGGGGGTGGTAAAAAGTGGTCAGATTTTAGGTTTATTTTGAAGGTAAAACAGACAGTTTGCTGATAGACTGGATATGTTATGTTAGGGAAAGAGAAGAGCTAAAGGATAGCTGAAGATTTTTGCCTGAGTAAGAAGATTGTGGGAAAGAACAGGTTTGGGAGAGACAATCAATTCAGTTTCTTTTCTATTTTCAGATACAGCAATATTTAGCACCCTTCCATTCAGTTCCAGGCACCATCCCATGTCAGTATAGATATAATGCATTCCTTTTAACATTACCTTTTGTGGTTGTATTTGAAAACGTGTGTTCAGGTACTATTTTATACTCTTTACAAGTAATAACTCACTTAATCCTAATATCATCTCTGATATGCTGCCATTATTTGTCAGTTATAAATAAGTAAACTGAGGCCCAGAGAGGTTACTATACCTGAGGTAATATAACTTGGATGTAGCAAAGTCACTGCATTGTGGTCCATTGTATGACTATCATAATTCACTTCACCAACCAACTATTGACAAATTTGGGGCTAGTTCCAATTTGGGAGTTATTATATAAGAACATCCATTTTCATGTCTTTGGGCATTGGTGTGTTTCTGTAGGATAAATAAGAATGGTAGTATTGCGTCAAAGGATATATACATTGCTTATTTTAACAGATATCACCAACATGACCTTCATAAGAGTATCAATTTATCCTCCCAGGATGCCTGTCTTTTTTTCCTTATTTTAAATCTCTAATCTAGTAACATTTTTGCTCATCTCCCTGTACATTTTAATGATGAATCAGTACACCTTGTTTGTAATAGTTCTAAGTAGTCTGATTAAATCCTGTGCTATATATTGAACTTATAGCAGTTGCCAGAGGACATAAAGAGTAATGAGTATTCAGGCCAAGGAAAGTGCCTATGTGAATGGGAACACATTGTGTTTGGACTGGGGTGGAGTGGGATTGTGCACACAGTCAGTTATAAATAAGTAAACTGAGGCCCAGAGAGGTTACTATACCTGAGGTAATACAACTTGGATGTAGCAAAGTCACTGCATTGTGGTCCATTGTATGACTATCATAAATTCAGGTCACTGACTCCTCCCCAAAGCTAACCAATATCCTGACTTCTAACACATTAGTTTTAGATTTGCTTTTTTTTGCTTGTTTCTTTCCCTTAATGCCCTGTTTGTGAGATTAGTCCATGATGTTGTGTATAGCAATAATTTGTTCATCTCTGTTGTGTAGTCGTCTAGTACATGAGTATTTATCCATTCTGCTGTTGATGGGTTGTTTCCAGGTTTGGATTATTACAAATAGTACTACTTTGAGCATTGTTTTAAATGTCCTTTGGTGGACACATGTGTGCACTTCTTAGCAATGAACTTGTTGTCAGAGGGTTTGCACACATTTAAGTTTATGAAATCTTGCCAGTTTTCAAATTGGGTGTACCCGTTTATGCTCCCACCAGCAGTATATTCGCATCCCAATTGCCCCACATCCTTATCTGATGTGTTGTGTTTTTCATTTGAGCTATTCGGACGGGTATGTAATGGTGTTGCATTTGGTTTTAAAATGCATTTCCATGATGAATAAAGTGGGTACATATTTTATTTGGCATTTTGATACCTTTGAGTTGAAGTAACTGTCTGTGACTAGGTTCTTTCCATAAGTAGTCCATACACCTGTTTGTTTGTTTGTTTCACACGTAAAAATTTAAGTTATACTCCAGTATATAAAACAGATTAAAAAGAGTGTTTCTTGAGAGGCAGTATTATCGCCTGGTAAATAAAAACAGAGTCTGGACCAGACTCCTCCATTAGGAATCCTAGTTTTGCCACTTATTAGCTGTGTGACTTTAGGCAAGTTACTTAACTCCTGTTTACTCCAGTTACCTCATTTCTAAAATGAATGTAATAATACTTTCATCATAAGATTAATGTCAGGCTCAAATAAGTTAGTTAATATAAAATACATAGAACAGTGCATGGCACATAATATAATGAGTACTAATAATGTTAGCTGTTAGTGATGACATAAATTTATTTTATGAATTGATATGAAGTTAACTGACAAGAACAATGAAGGTTTACTGTAGGACACAAATTTGAAATTGAGGGTTTTAGGTGATAGTTGTGGTTTTATTTTAGCCTCAGCCTCCAGGGTTTTTTTGTTTGTTGTTTTTGTTGTTGCTGCATAATACCAAGAAAATCTTAAATATGCTCAATTAAAAATAGATAAGGTTTACCCAGTAGTTTTAAGATTAAGCTTTCAGATAAATTTAATTGACAAGTAGTAGTAGAAAATATTTATTTTGAAATTGTTACTGAATATCTCAATTTGTTGGCTTTCCTGTTTTTAAATAAAAAGCGGAGAAGTTGTACTAAAAATAATGGTTTCAGTACATATTGTGCTATCACAGCACATCTGCATTACAAGTTTGCTTTTTATTGCTTGCAGCCGCAGGAGGAGTAGCACATGTTCTCAACCCTTGCCTGGCACAATAAAGTGTGCACCATGGGAACTAAAGTGTGTGTTTATTCGCAGGTGTAAATTTAATGAGCCAGCATAGAGGCTTCATTAGAAACAAAAGTCAGAGCTACAGTTTTCCAAATTAGTGACATATTTTCAAAATATTCAAACAGAGGTGGCAAATAAAGCTATACAAACCAACACGAGTTTAGCGACAGCACATGCTATGTGTTGTTTGGTCTCTGATGTGTTAACATGAGGCATATGAAAACATCTGTATGTGTGCTGTGATAGTTCACAGTAGTTAATTCTACAGCCTTCTGATGCAGCCTTGCCTGTTTGTAGGTGGCCGACCCTTACGCGAAGAGAGCATGTCCAATTAATATCAGGCCTTCAAACAGACTTAAATGAGTATCTACCTTTTTTAAAAAATACATTTTTATTGCTTTCAGAGAGCAAGGGAAAGAGAGAGAGAGAGAGAGAGAGAGAGAGTTAGAAACATCAGTGATGAGAGAGAATCATTGATCAGCTGCCTCCTGCACGCCCCCTACTGAGGATCTAGCCCACAACCCAGGCATGTGCCCTTGACTGGAATCAAACCCGGGACCCTTCAGTCCCCAGGCCAATGTTGTATCTACTGAGCCAAACCAGCTAGGACTGAGTATCTACCTTTACAAGCTCTGCTAGCACCAGTTTTGTTTCTCCCAGCAGACTATCTCCCACTGCTTCTTAGTCAGTGTGGGCTCCACCAGGCTGGCCAGTCTCCCCTCTGTCTTACCACCAGCATGATTCGTGTTCCCGTCTCTGTGGTAACAGTGCCCAGTACTCTCATCACCATCTGTCTTTAGTGCTGTAGTTTCTTTGTGGTCCTGCCTGAGCTCCACCTCCTATCAGAATCAGTCCTCTCTGTTACCACCCTTTCCTGTGAAATCCTGTCCCAACATTCTAAAACTTTTTTCAGAGACTTTTTTTCTAGTAAAAAATGTAAATATATACATACATATATATGTATGTATGTATGTGTATGTATATGTATATCATAAAGTTATACTCTGTGAGTACTACTCCAAATCAGTGCCACTCACAAACTCCATCAGCAGAGGGAGCTAAGTAAAAGAAGAGAAGTCCCTGAAATTAAGACCTGAAGGAGAAAAAGTGCTTACAAACAATGACTTTTTCACATATGGCTCAGTAGGGAAAAAGAGCTTGAATAATGTTAGAAATCAATGATTTGAGCCCTGATCCTGGGTTAAAACTTCTTTGAGATGATTTGTAAAGTGTTGTTGAAAGACTTAATTTTATATCATATTAAAAACCTAATTAGGGCGATGACTTGATAAACATGGATATTAGGAAAAGCAATCTGGTGTTTAATTTTTTAAAACCCAATTTTTCCCCCCTCTGAAAGTTCTGTTTGTTAGGGATGATAAAATGAGGTTACTAGCTTTGTGAAGAATTTCATATGGAACACTGAGCCCTAAAGTTGCTAAGGATTATAGATAACCCATTCCAAGATTTTAAGATGGAATTTTCAAGCAAATTTCTTCTATTTTGTTTTGATTAAGTGTATGTATCTTAATTTCAGTTAGCAGACTTGAAGAAAGAGAAGCAGAACTGAAGAAGGAATATAATGCATTACATCAAAGACACACTGAGGTGGGTTTCTGGGTTGTTCTTATATGCTAATATTGAGATTAAAAACATAACCTTAGAAATTATGTCTTAATTTTTCTTTGAAAATCAGTTAGTATATTTCTTGGGGATTTATTTTAAGAACACATTAAATTTCATATAACATTTGCCTAATTACCAAATGTTGACTTTTAACATTTTTTATTTGAAATTACCTTTTCATTTGATGAATTAGTGTGCCTCTAATAGTTGTTTTTTTGGCTAACCAAGTAAAAGCTTCTGTGTGCATATTAAAAAGTATACACACTGCTAGTATGAGAGAATTGATTTAATTTATTCTGTTAACAGTTGAGAAATGATGGATTGGTAAATTATGTGTAGGAGTCTCTATAGTTATTATCCAGTATAAAGGACTTATTTGCATTAAACTTATAACAAATAACATAAACACAAATTATAGTGTATTAAATGGAAATGACTCTAAAACAGGTTTTCTGGATGAAATAGAGCACTTATAAGTTACAGTTTTAATAATTTTTAGTATTTTAAAGTAACAACCCCAGCACATAATCTCTCCAAAGCAAATTAGGAAGTGTACTTGAGGGTTTTTTTAACCTTCTTTTTATGATTGTCACCCTTTTATTTGTTGCTTTTGTTTGTATCTCCTTAATGTGAAAATCATTTCTGGTGTATCATGATCAGTCTGAGGGTCACATATCTAAACATACAGAATTTTCATATTTGTTTAAGGAAAAAATGAGAATTTCTCTTTTTCCCTTTCTAGTCCAACCTCTCCCATGATTGGGATGGTTCCAGTCTTCTGCTTCCATTTTCTTTCACCCGTTTGTCTCTGGTAGAGACCTATAGATTGTCGCTTTAGGAAGATAAAACCCACTGCACTCAGTTTCATTTACTTTGGAATAATGTGCTTAATGCTTTCTTGGAGAGAGGTTTGAATTTCTTCCTGGCACATGAGGTTTGATTATTACTATCTTAGCTTATATAGCCACACACGAAGCATGAAGTGTCACAGAATTGGAATTCAGTGGCAGAGGGAAAAGACTGGCCACAGAAGGCTGGAACCATAGCGCTCTGGGAAGACAGGAACAGCTTCCCAGCAGCCTTTTCGGTACGAGAAAAATGTCCACATTTTAATGAGATGGCACTTGATGGATAACAAGACTGTTAAAAAACAATTGATTGTTAAAGGCCTATTGTTGGTTCTTTTTAAATTTTATTTTGTTAAACCTCACCTGAGGATATTTTTTCATTGATTTTTAGACAAGAGTGGGGGGGGGGGAGGAGACAGAGAGAGAGAGAGAAACATCGATGTGAGAGAGAGAGAGAGACACATGGATTGGTTGCCTCCCACATGCCCCAACCAGAGCCTAGATGGAGCCTACAGATGAGGTATATGCCCTTGACCTGAATTGAACCTGGGACCCTTCAGTCCGTGGGCTGACACTCTATTCACTGAGCCAAACTGGCTAGGGCTCTTGGTTCTTTTTACATCATTCATTTCAGTGACTGAACAATGCCCTGTATGTAGTGCTTATCAATGCCATAATTATAAGCAGGAATATGTTTATGTACCAGAAATAATTGATAGTGATGAATAATCCTTTTGGTTTTTTTCATTGAAGTTCTAACCTTTGTAATAATGGATGATTACTAAATTAGGATGTGTTAAATTGAGGCATGCTTAAAATACATGCATTCTTGAAAAATCACTGTAAAGTGAAATTTTTTCTCACATATTTATTTAATAAAAGTGATGTTGCTACAGAAAAACCTGGCACCTTGAAGTAAAAAGCTGTAATAATTTTTCTGTCCTGTTCCTTCAGAGAAGGACAGTCCAGGAAGAAAAAAAGATCTCAGGAGAAATCTTAAATACCAATTCAGAGAGCTGGGCCTGGGCAGTAAATTTCACATGAAGCAAGGCAGCTCTTTTCATCCGGCCCCTCCCTCTGGCACAAGCAGCTTCTGTCCTCTGCCCTGATACTAGTAGGCTCTCTTTATTTTGCTCTGCCTCTAGGAAGGTTTATGTAACACAGAGGTAGCTGCTTTGAAATGTGGGGTGTTCCACTCTAGTCCCCATTTTTCTGTAGGAAAAATATCATTTAATTAGCAATTATAAATAGCTATCCAATATTAATGAACCAGGTGTCCTTTAAAGGTAAATTCTGGAAACCTTCAGAGAAAGGACTCAACCTTCATTTTTTCATGATTACTACCAACTCAGGTAAGCTTTTAAAATAGGCACAAACATGTTTAAATATCACTTTTTACTGCTTAGGGGGGAAATCTATGGCTTCTTTGGTGAGTGATTAACTTGTTCTCTAGTCAAATCCAAGATTTTGTACACATTACTGAATTTGTTTAAAAGAACACATGCTTAAAGAAGAGGGCTGCCCTGACCGGTTTGGCTCAGTGGATGGAGCGTCGGCTTGCGGATTGAAAGGTCCCGGGTTCGATTCCGGTCAAGGGCACGTACCTTGGTTGCGGGCACATTCCCAGTGGGAGGTGTGCAGGAGGCAGCTGATCGATGTTTCTAACTCTCTATCCCTCTCTCTTCCTCTCTGTAAAAAAATCAATAAAATATGTTAAAAAAAAAAAAAAAAGAAGAGGGCAGTGTAGGAAATATAAACATCAAGTAATTGTGAGGCACGTGGCCACATATGTACATACTCTTAATATTACTCACCGAAAACTTGAACCCTGGTCTTACATCAGGGAGTGTTTAAATGCATTCTCATTTTATCCTCTGACCAAACCATTTTACACATTGAAGTTTAGAAAGAGAATATGATTTGTCCCAAACCCCATGCTAGGATGTGACTGATTTGAACCTAGGTTGTCTGATTCCATTGCCTGAATTTTCAATAACGCTTTTAGGTTGTGGAATACATGGATGTTAAATGCACTAGAAGTTTTTCTGTGCCTCTTTGCTTTATGCTCTCTCAACAACTTTAAGAAGAGAAACTCTGCAGATACAGATATATGATTCTTGGGCTGCATATGGAAAGATTCAAGGTCAACATGACGAAAGAGATCCATGCCACTGTTTCCAAAACCTCACTATTGCTTTGCTTTTCCATTTTAGTCAAAGCTGTGAAGATTTTTCCAGGTGGGAGGGGATTGGGATTTTCCAGACAGTGTGCTTGGAATCCTTCTTCATGACTCTAGCTTTGGGTTTTGGAATTGACACCTGACTCTGTGTGAATAAATGAGCATACCTGAGATCAGGAGGGATGGGGCTGGTGGGCCCAGTAGTAGCTTGCCTAAGCATATCCCATTTTCCTGTTACCTCTCTCTTCTATCTAGCACCACTGATCCTGCCCTCCCATTCATGATTTTTAAAGACCAGAGCTACATTGTGAAGCCCTATAGTTAAAATTTATTTTTTTATTGTATAATTTATTTTTTCTACTCTTTTGTGCATTTATAGAATTAGTGCATATTTTATTTCAGACGTCAGGAAATGCTTAAGGGTTGGGGTTTTTGTGGGTGTGAGGAAGAAAGGACAATGAGCTTATTGCCTGCCTACAGAATAGACTAAAAGGCAAGCTACAGCGTGAGTCCTATAATGCTTACCTGCTCAGTTGACTGAGTCAGAGGGACCTGAATTCTGGCCCCAAAGCCAATCAGCTAATGGCAGTTAGAACATAGTTGACCATACCTAGCAATTCATCTGAATTGCTTAATGAAACTTAGATTCTTCCATTTGAATTAATCAATTTTATATGATTACTATCCAGTATAAAAGAATTCAACTTAGGCTTTTAAAAACCATTTGAAGATGTAAATTGATATCTATTTGGCCCAACATCACTTTGTTATATTAGTCTCACTTAAATTTTTTCCCTTAAAGTTCTTCCAGATACAAGAAGAAAACAGCTCATTATTTCTGGCTTGCTGACACAAAGACAAAGACAAAACCTGTATTTTTGCAAAACTGTTAAGTGGTGGTAAAGAGAAAATCTGTAAATTTAAAATAAGTATATAAATTTAAAAGTTAAAAAATACTTTCACATACCATATTCATGCAATTTTATATTAATATTTCTTTGCCTGACCGATTTCTTGTTTGGGTTAGTCTTAGTGGGGAAAAACTTGATTAATTACTTATTTTATGTTTGATTCAATAGAATTACTCATCTTAACTCATGCACCAGAGTTTAGTGTTTTGTTTATTTTATATTAATAACTTTCAAATTGATTTATATATGATGGTACATGAACACCAAGTAAAATTTTACAACAAAAGCAGGTTTTAAAATTAAAAAACAAATTTTTGTTAAATTTTTTTTCTGTCAATAGTTTTCTTTAGATTACAATAATATTTAAATTATTAAGGTTGAAACCCACCTTCATACCACTAAAGTTTAGAAATTTCCAAAGATATTTCATGCTACAGTTTTAAGAATTCAGGCAATATTCCCAAGAAAGATATCAACCTTTTTTTATGTCCTACTCTTAATATTTACATCCCTTTAAATTGCTGACATACCTTTTGTTATTTTTTTTAATCTTTAATTTCTTTATTGGTTAAGGTATTACAAGTGTGTCCTCATCCCCCCCCCCAAATTAACGTCCAACCTCCCCCGCCCCCCACTCATGCTCTCATCCCCCTGTTGTCCATGTCCATTGGTTTGGCCTTTTGTTATTTTTTAAAATTCATTTTTCTTATTTATATCATGTTAGTATCTAGAATAGCCTTTTTGATTTTATGATTGAAACTTGTTGCATTTTACATATTCTAATGCCAGATTTAGGTTTCTTAAAAATGGAACTATAGATTATTAAGAATTAAATAGGACTGTAGCATTTCTTGGCAGTTTATGTACTTGATATTCTTGAAGCTTTCACTTCCATATTCAGCCTTTGTATCCAAGACACAAAATCACAGTGCTCTGATTTTTTTTTCAGTGCTCTGATTTTTTATTTGTTTGAATGTGCTGTTGTTATATATAATTACATTAAGTAATTATACCAGTAAATTAGCAATCAAAGGAGAAAATATATTAGCATTTTTTTCAACTAAATATGTAGAAATAAGAAATAAAAACATTGGCATTTAATTAAATTAATTAAATTGAGTGATCCATACTCTGAATCCTTTGTGAAATAGAATCACCACATAAGGGTATGATTTTATTAAACAAAAAACTTTCACAGCTAAAAGCTCTTCTGAGGACATCTCAGATTTTCTCCTTGTCAGTTTCTTCTCAAGTGTTATGTTAATTTCTTGGTTGTTTTCCATTTTGCTGAATGGACTTCTCAGATGCCCTCTATTATTTATTTTATCACTTATCTCATATCACCTCCTCCCCAGTGTCTGTATCCTAATTTCTGCTATTTATGTCAAAATTATATCATTTAATAGCATCACAATGTGAAAAATAGCTTTTTGCAGTGCTAAGCAATATGTTGGCTACTTTTATGGCTACCAGCGTCCTTAAATGTAGCATTTGCATATTCCTTTGCCATTCAAAAAAATTTTATTGAGGTGACATTGGTTAACCACACCATACAGGTTTCAAGGGCACAACTCAGACATCTGCATACTGCATTGTGCGCCCATCACCAAAGTCGTCTCTCTTCCTTCCCATTTACTCCCCATTTGCCCTCTTCCACCTCCTTCATGACCCCCCCATTTTTTCATCCCAATATTCTTTTATATGGAATTATGAATAATCTGATAAATAAGAAATGTGTAAAAAAAAGTGTTCTTTTTGTTTTATTCCAGGTATTATTTTTAAATTTTTGTGTATTTTTTTTCTTCAAAACAGATGATCCATAATTATATGGAACACTTAGAAAGGACAAAACTTCATCAGCTCTCAGGGAGTGAACAACTAGAATCTGCAGTTCATAGTAGAATTAGGTAAGCTGTGTTATACGTTGCCTTGAGAACAAAGCGAAATAACCTGTCTATGTCTGTTTCTCTCTGTTCTTTAATCCTGGAACAATAGTTAGGCTGTTTCAAAAGCTCTCTACTGTGGTTGGAATGCTATAGTAAAGAATAGCATAGAAAAACAGAAACAGCTTTCATTATTTCAGATGTAAATTGTGAGCCATTCCATATAAGCAGCATTATCGAGATATTTTGATTGCTTTCTAATAATGTATATTACAGTAGGCTTAAATTTTTCTGATTTGTGGGAACGCTGAAAATTTTCCAGTCCTCCTGGTTTAAAGTCCTTTTTGTTAGAGAGAGGCACGTTTGAAAGGGTTAGCTAGTGAGACTTCTGTTTGATGTAGGAGTGTGAATAAATTATGTAGATCTCCAAGCATTGTAGCCAATGAGCTAAGGCCAGGACTCTTGGTGGAGAGGAACGTAGTTAATAAGCTGCCTGTCGCTCAGGATAGCTGCATAAATGCTAGGAGCAGCAGCTCTCTGGTTTTGAGGTGGGGAGAACGGGGTGACGTCATCGCTTCGGAGCTGCTGCAGGATGGAGTGGAAAGCTGCTGCTGATGGCATTGTTTTCGTGGCAGCAGCTGAATGACAGATCCTCACTACAAAGATACTCCTCTGGCCCCCGTGTAGGCCTCCTGGTTCGGGCGGTTCACCATGCCCGCACAGCGCCATGAGTCCCGGATGCATGCTGCTGTTGGTGTTTGGCTTTGTTGGCGGGGCGGTGGTCATTAATTCTGCGATCTTAGTATCTCTCTCTGTTTTGCTGCTTGTGCACTTTTCTATTTCTACCGGTGTGCCAGCTCTGACGCAGAACCTACCAAGGATACTCAGGTACTCCAGTCTCTCTTAACAGCCCCTGTTTAGTTGGTTTTTCTCAATTTTTTTAGCTTCATGGGTCTGCTTTGCAACCATTTCTGTTGCAGATTGAAACAATGGAAAATGGCCTGAAGCTAGGATTTCTATTTTTACTTGTATTCATTTGTAGGCCATCACTTAGGGATGCTGCTTTGTGTTTGGAAACGTTGGACTTAGGAAAAGGGTTTTCATATTGTACTTAACCTACAAGTGCAAGGTCAATGTGGTTTTGCTTTAAGCAGAGTGTTGAAAGAGCGAGGGGAGAGCAGAAGTGGAGTTCCAGCCCAAGTTTATACAACCTCTGGTTAGCATCTGAGCATTTAGGGGCAAATATCTTTCATGCTGGGACTTGCAGTCTATTAGACACATGCCGTAGGTGTTTATTTTATTTCAATTATCCTTTGACTGATAGAGGTTCAGTCATTATTTTTACAAATTTTGATAGCAGCTAATGAGAACTGACAATTTAAATTAATTTTCCTTCTAAATTGTATTTAAGTGAAAGGATATAAATCTTTCAGGGCAAGAAATGCATTTTCCTCCATTATCTACACATCAAAGTTGTGAACGCTTTACAAAGCCTATTCACTATTGTTTAGTCAGATGTTGCCCTTTCTTTGTAGACTTGGGTGACAAATATTCATGCCTGCTTGTGGGGGTAGTCATTAATCTCTGTAGCTTTTCTGCTGCTCACTCTGCTTGCACCCTATAAGAACCATCTTCTACGTTTTAGAGATGTAAGATTTTGGTTTCTTTTGTTTCTAACTCATCAAATTAAAACTATCTGACTTGTTTAGCTTTCTACTTTGCCTATGGTTTTAAATGAAGGTACATAGTGCATAGCTTTTATTATTTAAATGTTTAAAATACGCAACTCCTAATTGTGGATTTAGATAAATCAAGAAGAATTAAAGTAGTAAATTCCTTCTATGTGTTCTTTTTAATTCACAGGTCAATTCATGTTCAACATTAGCTTAAGACCCAGAAATTAAATTTTATGGTTGGTCATTTATTTCCAGGAGCAATCTCATTACTTGTGTATATTTTAGTATATAAAAGATTTGTGTGTGTGTGTGTGTGTGTGTGTGTGTGTGTATGTATACCTAGGCTTTTAGGAACTTAAATATACCTTAACTCAAGAACATGTAGAATATTAAAATGAGATTGATTTTAAAGTCTGTCTTAGGTTTCCATTCTGTCTGAGAAGTCAGTGCTGTGCTGTGTGGAGGGTAAGAGGCTTTGGAGTTAGATACACATGTTCTGTCACGTGTTGTTAGCTGGTAGACCTTTGGCAAATTGCTTAGTTTCTTTGTTCCAGAGTTTCCGCCTTGGAGGTTTTTACCCCACTAGGGTGGTTTCAAAAATCAGGTGAAATAATTATTTTATACTTGATCAGTTGCAAGATATATAATTAAACAAGTAAATACTATTTATACTTACTAGTATATGTTCCCCCTTATTAGCAGAACTATTTTAGCTCCAGCTATCTTACTGATCAAATAACATGATTAAATTGAAAAGTTCCTTGACACAAAAGTCTTCAATATGAAGATTAAATTGTTAAGAAGCAGGTAGTTCCAAGGAAAGTACATGGGCCTCGGAGTCAAACAGGTCTGACTTTGAAACCTATCGCTGCCAATTACTAGTGTCTACAGTCTTTGAGCATCACTTTTCCTAATCTGAAAACTGGGAAAATAATCTCTATTTCCTTGTGAGGATTAATCAATAATGTAAATAAATTATTCATTTCAGTGCTTATCACATTGTACTGAACAAATGTAATCTTTTTTTACTGTCCTTTATATATATAGTAGATTTTATTAATGATTATTTATTTTAAATGTTAATATAACTGAAGAATATTTGTGAAGTGATTTATGCATGTAAGGTAACATTTCAATAAACAACTAAAAATGGATATATTGAACTGAGTCAGTTTAAAAAGAATGTAACGGGTTGATGATAACTTTGTTTTTAGATAATAATGGCATTGAAACATCTTAAGTTTAAATCTGCCACGTTGATACTTTCCCACATGTGTTCCATTCTATAGTTTCTTCTGTGAGTTTTACTGAAGCATTCAATACATAGAGTACTAAACATGCATGCCAACATAGTACCGAACTAATGTTCACCTTTTGGGGTTTCTTCTCAAAAGTAGGACTCTAACTGACTTGCATAATTAATTACATGCCTTCTCCCTCCCCTAACTCTTATGTAATTTATCAGTAAAAGGAGGAGAGACGATATATGTAGTCAGGTTATTTTTCAAGAGTTGGCACAGTGTAACCCAGAGCACCATTGACCCTCTTGACAGATAGTGACAGATAGCTGCCGATCTCTGAAGGAAGTTCCCTCCCTATAGAAGAGTATCTGAATGATTAATAAAATCAAGATAAAGAGGTGTGAATAATTCTTGTAATTAACAGGAGTAGGAAAGTAACATTTGGATGCACAGCAGACTCCTTCCCCCGTAGTTTTACACTTTTCAGTAGTATTTGATGTGGGAAAATGAATATGCTGTCATTCATATAGAAGATCATTCTGATGACTGGCCTGTATTTTGATATCTGTTAGCAGTTTGATGGATTCACATGATGTCTGTAATATCTTCCTGGTTGTCTTTGCATTTTGGGTTAGAGAGCTTTCTATTAAATTACATCTATTAAATTCCCGGTCAGCTTTTTGTTTATGTCATTAGGATATGATTAAAAAAGATAAAAAAAGAAGTCATCTAGTAGCTGTTAGAACTTTAAATTATCCCTCAACTTGATGTTGAGGGATAAACATCAAGTCAACTTTTGCCAAATATGGACATTAAAAAAAAATCACTTTCCAATTACTGTCATTATCATTTGATAAAGAAAGAGCATTTTAAAATCAAAGAAGCAGAGATGTAGAAAAGGGTCATTCTCAAGAAAGAATCGTTCTATGATATACGGAAATGAATATGTGTAAAGTATGTTCTGTGTTATCCGTTAAGGAAATAAATAATGCCTGTTTTTGCAGTGAAATTATGAAAACTTTGTTGCTGAACCAGCATTTGGGAGTAATTGGTATAAATAGAATAGTAGACAAGTTACTTTAATTTTTGTCATTTGGTTATTTTGGTGGCTCATTGTCACAAACTTGGGTTTGGCATTAATTATTATCTAGTACTTTATTGTGTACTACCTGCATTCAAATTTTCCTCCTAAATTAAACAGGAAAAGTAGCCTGAGTGTGAAGAAGTGATGAATAATTAGCTCTAACTGATAAAGTCCTATTTTATTTTATTGTGCATACAACCTTAATAAAATGCAGTCTCTAACCCTAACTGGTTTGGCTCAGTGGATAGAGCATCAGCCTGCGGACTAAAGGGTCCCAGGTTCGATTCCCGTCAGGGCCATGTACCTTGGTTGCGGGCACATCCCCAGTAGGGGGTGTGCAGGAGGCAGCTGATCAATGTTTCTAACTCTCTATCTCCCTCCCTCTCTGTAAAAAAATCAGTAAAATATATATATTTTTAAAAATGCAGTCTCTGGACCCCTTTGTTTCACCTAATCTTTCTTAAAAGTTTCTTAAAGTTTTCTGACAGTTTTATAAATCTTTTTCTGATTGTCATTAGCGAAACCCTTTGTGTTAATTGAGGGCACATTTCAAAAGTGGCTTAAGTTGTATAGAAATGAATTTACAGAATAAAATACTTATTTAGCAAAACCAAATATTTTGCCACTTTTATTTATAACCTCAGTGTTTCTATTCTAAGTTATATTCAGTCTTAGTAGTAGGGGTAGAGCTCCAAACTTTTCGTGTCTCATTTCTTGCCAGTTTCCACACTTTTGAGTTAGTGACCTAGGATAACCTTGCAGTAGCTTGTTTTCAAATCCCTTTGATTTTGAATCTTCTCTGCATCAGCAAAGGACAAGTTTCTTGTTGCAATTCTATTATTATTGAAATTGTAACTCTTGTTAATTGAAATTTCCCACAAAGCAATGGAAACTCTACAGTCTCTCATAGAATTTTTGGCCTCCTTGTTTGGAAAAACTGACAATGGTTTTTTTCATATGTACTGTGATTGAAAGAAACTCATACATGGCTTCTGTTCTTGCTTTATGGGATAAAACTCTGTTGAGCTCTTTTTGCTGTTTAATCAGTAGCCCTGATTTAGATGATATGTTGATTTTCCTGCAGGCTGAAAAGGAATACCCTGAAGAAGGTTGGGTAAACATCTTGGGGTTAGTGTGAGGACTTGGGAAGTCTAGAGGCAGAGGTTGGGACCACTTCCAAAGGAGAGGTTATGAGTTTCACTAGGACTAACCTAAGCATGAGTGAAAACTTGGCACTTATTCTCTCTGTGAAAGCAGACCCCAGGCTGCTTTCTGGGCAAGGAACTCATCAGTACTTTGTAACATTTCCTAAATCATTTCTTACTGCTTTTCTTAGTTGATTTCTTCTCTTCGGGCTAATTTAAACTTCTGTGGACCTATATTTTTTCTTGGTAAGTCTGCTTGTTCAGATAGGCAGACAATATCATTTAAGAGTAATGATTCTAAAATAATAACCACCCAGGAGTATTGCTTATAGTCATGATGAATAAAGAATTTTAAAAAATGAATGAATGCTTAATTTTTCCTCCCCTCTCCATATAGAAAAGAACGCCCTATTTCACTAGGGCTTTTCCCTCTACCTGCGGGAGACGGATTGCTTACACCTGACACTCAGAAAGGTGGAGAGACCCCTGGATCAGAGCAATGGAAATTTCAGGAATTAAGTCAGCCACGTTCTCATACCAGCCTGAAGGTAAGCTTTATTCTGCTGAAAACTTCAGTTTATATTTTATGAGCAAAAATCGAAGTACTGGACAACCAAAACATAATAAAATGAAATAGTTTATACATTTTAGTTGTAAAACTAATGTCTTTTCTTCTTTTGGAAATGAGCTCTTCCCAAAGAGTTTTAGTTTTTACTATTCTTTTTCAAGTTGTTAATGATACTAATGATCAACATTTCTATTTGATTTAGGCTACATTATATGAATTTAGGGTGGAGTGACTAGTGAACTTAATTTTGTTTTTTAGAATTGAAAGTCATTGCCACCTGAAATCTTTGGTTTATAATTCAGTAGGGTTTCACTTTTTTAAAAACGGGCTCCTTCCTCAAAACCCTTCATAAAGAAATATCCAAAAGTACATTGTGTTTCACTTAAAAGACCTGGTGTTAATTTATCCTGGATTATATTCTTGACCAAGAACTTGTCATCAATAAGTTATATATATTATATGTATAGTATATATTATATAGCAGGGGTCCTCAAACTTTTTAAACAGGGGGCCAGTTCACTGTCCCTCAGACTGTTGGAGGGCTGGACTATAGTTTTAAAAAAAACTATGAACAAATTCCTATGCACACTGCACATATCTTATTTTGAAGTAAAAAAACAAAACGGGAACAAATACAATATTTGTATTTGCATGTGGCCTGCGGGCTGTAGTTTGAGGACCCCTGTTATATAGTATAATATACAAATAATGTACTTTAGGAGTGGAGATATACTAATAATTGGTTTTTAAAACTATTAAAGCTGTAATCTATAACATGGAATATTTATATACCTATGAATGTTATAAAAGAATATTGTTACATTATAAAATCTACTCTGTCATAACAACGAACACAAATGAGTTATTTACATCTTATCTCCTTTTCCTGCTCTCTTTTTCCCCCAAATTACTTACAATACTCTTAAGTACTTGAGGTTGGCTTTAGGGTACTTCTAATACAAAGTCATTTAGTTATTGACTTTGTTTCTCTCCACTAAGAACATAAAATCCATGCAGTTTATTTACTGCTGTATTCCTACCACTTAGAAAAGTGCCGGGCCTATAGTGACCACTCAGAACACGTTTGTTGAATGAATTATTTGTTTTAGTTGCTAGAAAGACATGTAGGATAATATAAATGGCCTGTTTCTCAGTTCTAGAAGGTGGAGGCATTTCGAATCATATCATTGACCTTTGAAATGTGCTCAAAACACTTAAGCAGCCAATCAATATTTAATAGCTTTTCTTCCCCTGAAAAATATTTTTAACATTGACTCACCACACCTTTTCCCTCTTTTGCTTGTTGCTCATTTTATTAGAATCTGATCATGCAGCTGCTCAGTGTCAGTCCACTTGTTTGATACCAGTCCACAGTGATGCCAGCAGGAAACTCGTTCTTACTCCTACGGCCATACTGGCTTTTTTAGCCCGCCTGTAGGATTAATAGATCTTCCAAAACACCCATCCCTCCATCGCCTACTTGCTGTGTCCCTTTCCTAAAACAAAATTAAGTAGGAGGGATACTTTTCGTACATAAAAAATGTATGCCACATGGTAGCAATATTCTAATTACTATCAAAATGGCACCTTAAGAGAGGATTGTTATAATTCTCTTGTTTTAATCCAGTGACAGGCCGTAACAGAACTTTACTGGCAAGTTATAAACTGATTAACAGAATATTAATATGGACTTAAGCATATGTGTTTTGTGTGTGTCCTCCCAGAGATACTAAGGCACAAGTACTCCCCAAAGAGTTTTTAAAGTCCCGTCTCACTCTCCTCTGAGACACTAAACGAGATAAAGCCTCAACAGATAGGTATTTCCAGGAATATAGTGATGCATTAAAAAATGGCAGAAGTCTAGTTTGTCGCCGGTGTGGCTCAGTGGTTGCGTGTCAACCCCTGAACCAAGAGGTCACTGGTTCCATTCCTGGTCAGGGCACATGCCTGAGTTGTGGGATCGATTCCCAGTAGGGGGCTTGCAGGAGGCAGCTGGTCAATGATTCTCTCTCATCATTGATGTTTATATATCTCTCTCCCTTCCTCTCTCTCTAAAAATCAACAAAGTCATATATATATATAGTTTGTCAAGTATGTCTATTAGGACATATTATATTATTTACCCAAGCCCTGTTATTAACCAGATGTCTTTTTCTCTAATTTTGTGAAAGGCTGGGAGTTAGTTTAGAGTTTACCTGTGGACTGTGTTGCATGTACCCACTAGTCTTGGTTCCTGTGCATGACGGAAACTAGACTAGACTATCTCTAAAGTAATTGCCAACTTTCATTTCCCCCTGAGAACTTGGGAAATGACTTAGGTATATTTAGGGCATGCAGGTAAGAATTAATATTAATTTTACCAGCAGTTTTTTTCTGTGAATTAAAGTTAAGATGAAAATGCTCTGTGAGAAAACCACATGATGGGTTATAACTAAAAAAACAGAACTGTGGGAAACCTTGTGGCAGAAGAATGGCAGTCAAAGGGTCTTGCCAGTGATTGTAAAGTGATAGACCTTATTTGTTGCTATATCGAAAATTTCTCACTGTAAGAGATTTGTAGTCAATAAGGTTATATCTTCAGGTATTGGAAAATCTGCCAGGAATGATACACCTAGAGAAATGTCCACATTGTCCTTAAAAAGAAGTATTTCTACATACTATTCCTTCATTCATCATATACAAACAAGTAAATAAATGAAATAATAGGATTTCAAGTATTTTTAGATATTATTAAAAGAAAGCAAGATAAGGGAATAGAGAGTAATTAGTAGGGAGGGTGCTTATTTTAGGATGGCGAGGGAAGGCCTCTCGGAGGAGGTGACTGGTACATTGACCTGAGGGATGTGTACGTACATGGAAATGTCTGGATGAATGAGTGTTTCTGGATAATCAAATAGCATCTGTGAGGGCTCTGTGGTGGGACAGACTTTGGCACATTTGAGGAACAACTGGTTTATCTTCACCCTACTTCTGAGCCTGCCAGTCTTACCTAGTGCACCGACATCCCTTTCCTCAGGGTTCCCCAAAACATCACCTTTATAAATCTAATGAAAAGTTTAAAATTCTTGCAGGGCCATTAACTAGAGTGAATGTTGTAGCAGCATTTGACACATTTGAATACTCTGCTTTTTGAAATGTTTTTATTGACTCTGCTCACATGACACTACTCCTTCCTGCTCCTTCCCCATTGCTGGTTTGAGACCTCTAAACGTTGGAATTCCCAGGGCTTACAGCTCAGCCTTCCTCTCTACCTAATCTGGGTCGCTCAAGTTCCATAACTATAAATGCCACCCACACATTCATGTTCAAAAAGTTGAATCTCCAATCTTGACTCCTTCCGTGAACTTGCTTTTCTTTATGGGTTGCCCACATAAATATTTGTATCCTGCTTAGGTTACCACCAGTCTAGAAATACCCCCTTTCAAGACCATTCTAAATGCCATAGCTTACATGAAGCCTCCTCTGATACCCTGTTGATGGAACTAGAACTTCAAGTCTCGTTCAGAAGTCAGCTCAAGGCAGAAAGCAGAGGAGTTTTATATTGCATCATTAACAGAAAATGTTTTGGTGGGGGGCTTCTTGTGAAATTGGTAAAAAAGCAGTTTCTTATGTAAAATGACCAAAACTGTGCTGTTTAGAATGTATTATGAAAGTTAAGGCTGGGGATGAGCAAAAATGTTAAGGTAAGGTTGTTCATCCACTTGAATTATATTTATGAGCAAGATGAAAATAAAGGAATTGGAGAACAAAAGGCCAAGAATAACCCACAACAGTCCTGAAGAAGAGCAATAACCGCAAGAATTTGCCCTCGTAGATATCATGATGTATTATAAGACTGTAATTATTAAGGTGGTGTAGTATTGCATTAGCTGCCTTTCTTTTCTTTCTGCACATTTCATTCCTAAAATTACCAGGTAGGGTAAGGTAAGTGTCCACAGGGAGGGGTGGGGGTAGGTGCCATAACTCAAGCAGGGTTTGGAGGGTACCCATGTCGGGATAGCCTGCTGTAGACAGGACGTCGGCAGTGTGAAGGACATCCTTGCCCAGGGACAGCCTGTCTGGAGGGGTGTCAGATCCTGAACCTAGGCTTTAGGCATAGGGTGTCAGTCTGAGCAGGTGAGGAAGCCTGATGCTTCCTCTTGCAGCAGCATCCAGAGGTGTGGGTGGGGGCAGTCTAGACTGAAGAGACAGAAGATGTACAGGGAGAGAGAAAGGCATTGGCAGGGGCGGGGGTTTTGTAGTGCCAGTGAGGAGAAGCCACAGAGACAGCACCCCTGGAAGTCAAGGGACAGTAAGAATTTTAGAATGGAAGGGTTATTAGCAGAGTCGGCTGTCTGGAGAAGTCTAGTAGAGTGAGGACTGAATTTGTAGGTGTAGGTTTGAGCAGTTTGAGTTGCAGGGCCATTAACTAGAGTGAATGTGAATTATGAAAGAAGGAAATAATAGAAAGCATAGATTACTCATGAAAAGTGTTGCAGTGGGAGGAGAGGAAAGGGATAACTTGAGTTGGCAGGGTGGAGAAAAAGGACTCAATATGGGAGAGTCTGGGTGGTTTGTAGGCTTAGAAGAAGAGTCCAATAGCTAGAGAAATTTAAAACAAGTGTGTGGGGGAAGATGATACATCAGAATAGTAGAGGAAGGGCAGGTGGATGGGATCACATATTCCAACTACAATTAATATCTGCCCTATTAGTGTGACACCTCAGTTTTTCCTAGTCTTTTGCTATTACTCACAATGCTGCAGTAGATAATTGTGTACATAATTTTGTACTTGTATTTATAATCCCCATAGGTGGGATTGCTGGGTAGAAGCATGTATTTAAGATCTTGGTAGATATTGCCAAATTACCTGCCAAAGGGATTGTAGCCATTTGTACTTTGACTGGCAATGCTGTATAAATTCTTTATTGCTTTATAAGTTTAGAGCTCACATATCCCTCCCTTATGCCCAAATATGGAAAGAGAGAATGAAGTGTTTTAAGTATCATTTTAAATATATGCTTTTTCTAGACCTTGTTTGGTATCAGTTTGGCAATGATTTCACAGGTTTCAGATATACACATCTGTGTGAATATGTACCTATACATATATATGCTCCTACACATGCCTAAAGACACGTGTGTGAGTGTATGCATGTGTGTATATACTCTAAAAATGTATATTGTTTCCTTTGAAGAGTCTCCTGGGTTGTTAATTGTTATTAGAATGTGACTTTAAAAAATGTTTTTATTGATTTTTAAAGCGTGGGGAAGGGAGAGAGAGAGAGAGATAAAAACGTGGATGAGAGAGAATCATTGTTTGGCTGTCTCGTGCATGGCCCCATGGGGATCAATCCTGCAACCCAGGCATGTGCCCTGACCAGAAATCAAACCAGTGACCTTTTGGTGCATGGGTCAGTGTTCGACCACTGAGTCACACTGGCCAGGCTAGAATGTGACTTTTAGAACTGAGAAAAGCAATTTTAACTAAAAAACAATTGTATTTGGTACCTACTTGTGAAACTTTTAAAGAATTCACTTAAACCACATGACTTGAAGTACTTTAGTGGAACTGTGTGAGGAGCTCTGGTTAGCAGGGTTTGGTATGTAAAGCCAGTAGTCAGTGGGTGCTGCCTTCTTCAGGGGATGTGCTTAGCATGCAGAACAGGAATGTCTGAGCAGAGCCAGCATTCTTGTTCGGAAGAATTTTTCCATCCTCCTCCACTTGTGGTTACGTTCTTAAATTGTTCCTATTTCTTTAGTCTTCCCAAACTTGATACTCTATAGCAATTGAACCTTATTCCTGTATATTTTATAATTAACTATTCCTCTTATAAAATGCATCTGTAATTTTAAATTCTCAAACAGTTAAAGCTTCCATGTTTTAAAAATGTTTTGTTTTGAAATATTTTAGACTTACAGCAAAATGGCAGAAATAGTCCAGAGTTCTCATCTATCCATCACCCAGCACCCACCAATGTTAACTGACCATTGTACAGTTTTCCACACTAAGAAATTAACATTGGTACATTAGCTAAACTAAAACTACACACTTTATTTGGAGTTTGTTGGTTTTCCCACGACTTTCCTTTTCATGGTCCAGTATCCCACACTGGGTTATGTTTTCTCAGTCTCTTCCACTGTGTGACATTTCCGCAGTCTTTCATGTCCTTAAGGCTTGAAGGGCACTGGTTAGTTATATTATAGAATGTCTCTCAGTTTGGGCTTTTCTGGTTTTTTTTCTCTTCATGATTAGATCGAAGTTATAGATTTTTGGCAAGAATACTGCAAAGGCAATATGCCTTAGGGGTGATGTTAAGCTTGGTCACTTATTTCAGCTGGGGCATGTCGGATCTCTCCATTGTAAAGTTACTATTTTTCCCTTTATAATTATTCATGGTGGATATACTTGAGGATTGTGCAAATGTCCTATTTGTCAAACTTTCACCCACTGATTTTAGTATCCGTCCGTGGATCTTATCTACAATTATTACTGTGGTGTTCCAACAGTAATTTTTCTATGTTCTCCATCTTCTACATTTATTAACCAAAATTCTTCTGTAAGGGAGAGCTGTGTTCCTTCCCTCCCCCCTCCCTCCCTCCCTTCCTTCTTTTGTTTGTTCCTTCCTTCCTGTTTGTACTCATGGCATTTATTTTATTATGTAGGTTAGCTAATACAGGCATTTCTTTTGTTGCTTAAATTGTTCCAACTTTGGACATCAGGAGCTTTTCAGGTTGACTCCTGAACCTTTTTGATATGCCCCACCCTATTTTTTTTTTTTTTTTTTTAGTCAGTCCTCCCTTCCTCCCACCTCCACCATAAGATGCACCAAGCTCTTATATTTTCTCTGTCCCAGCCCCACAATGGACTGCTGCTCCAAGGAGCCCTTGTTCCGTCTATTGGAGAATGGTATTTAGGAATCAAGATCGAGGCATTAAGTGTGCTCGTTGCTTGGAAAGTGGTTACTTGTAGGCACTTTTTTTGATGCCTAAGTTTGGTTTTTCATTTGTTTATATATTATGCATTACCTCCTTTTGGATTTTTGCATTAGTGTTTAAGGTAGGGTAAAATAGAAATACAATTTTAAGAAAAATGGATTATATGTTGTAATGTTTCATGTTGCTTTTGCTTGTTATAGAGGATAAGAAATTTCTTCTATAACATCAATTTTTATATATAAACTTCTTTCCTCACATATATCTTTATTTGATAACTTTAGAAACCAAACACAGATGACTGTTGGGCTTTGAAAGGAAAAAAAGGGTGAAGATTTACTCCTTTTAATTTTTGTGTGCTTTCTTCCTATTCATTCATTCACTCATTCATTCATTCAGTTTTATTGAGGTATAATTGACAAATAAAACGGTAAGATATATACTTTCTCTTCCTTTAAGCTCATGCTTAGAGAAGGGGAAATGGAATTAGTTCTTCCTTATTTATTGGGTTGTATATGTTGATAAAGATGCTATTGTCTGTTGAGAATGAAAATTGGTAAAACTAAAAAATATATTCAGATATGATGGTGTTTAAAGTTTTATATATATCGAATGTGGCTTCTTTTGAAGTAAATTGGCACGTAATTTTATTATATACTTATTGACACTTAATGTTTAAACAGGCTTTTAGAATAGGGAAAAATAGCTTTAAATATCTCCTGTTGAAGAAAAATTACCTTGCTTTTTGCATTTAAAAATATTTGTTGATGCCCACTGTGTCAGGCACAATGCCAAATACTAGAAATGCTGCTAAGGTAACCAGAGTCCAAATAGTTTATAAAAACAGATTGAATAATTTTTAAAATTATATTAACAATTTCACAATTTTAAATAGTACTGAAGAATCTAAAGCAGTGGTTCTCAACCTTCTGGCCCTTTAAATACAGTTCCTCATGTTGTGACCCCAACCATAGAATTATTTTCGTTGCTACTTCATAACTGTAATGTTGCTACTGTTATGAATCATAATGTAAATATCTGATATGCAGGATGGTCTTAGGCGACCCCTGTGAAAGGGTCGTTCGACCGCCGAAGGGGTCGCGACCCACAGGTTGAGAACCACTGATCTAAAATAAAACGGTAAGTTTCTTCAACCCTAAATTCACCCTTCCTCCCCAGTCATTGGTGTATCCTCCAGACCTTTTTCTTTATATATGCAGAAAGATGATATTAATAATGTCTTTGGAAGCTGAATGGGTTTATGCTCTATGTATTTTTCTGCAGCTTGCGTTTCATTTAAAAATGAATGTTCATAATCTTTTCATTTTTATATATAGAGAGCCATCTAGATATTGATTAGTTGAATAGTTGAGAGGGTTAAGAATCCAGAATCAAAGATCACTTGAACAAACATTAAGGGAGAGGCAATTTGGTCTCTGTAAAGTGAATCGTGTCTTACTAATCTATGGCTTTTTGAGGGAATTACCAAAAAATCTTTGTTGAGCCCAGCCAGCGTGGCTCAGTGGCTAAGTGTTGACCTATAAACCAGAAGGTCACAGGTTTGATTCCTGGTCAGGGCACATGTCTGGTTGTGGGCTCAGTCCTAAGTCCCCAGTGTGGGGCGTGCAGAAGGCAGCCAATCAGTGATTTTCTCTCATCATTGGTGTTTTTATCTCCCTCTCTCTCTCCCTCCCTCTCTGAAATCAATAAAAATATATTTTTAAAAAAATTTTTGATGAATTTCCAGACCAAGAATATCTAAAACTTGCTTTGTGTTTCAGAGAAATACTTTTGTCTCATAGAGGGCAAGGATACAGATAGAAATAAAGACTAGGCACAAATCTGGGTCGCCCTTTGATTATTTGTGTTTATTTAGGAGTTTCAGAAACAATGTGGGGGAGAAAGGTAGATGCAGTAAACATTTCCATATATGCTAAACTGGAATATTTAGTATGTTAAAGAAGATGATTAGAATAAATTTCAGGAAGATTTCATACAGTTGTGTGAATAGAAAAAAGGGTTAAGTGATGAGCTGCTTATTGATAAAATATAAGGTAAGACATCATTCACGTGGTGACTTCTGAACCATATTGCTTAAACTAGAGGCTTAAAGGAAGTGTGAGTTTAAATCAAAATAAAACAAAGCCCCAGTCCCTCACTTTAACATGGTAGGTGATAGAAAGATGGGTCTTGTCATCCTGAGGTAGTATAAGTCAAAGATACTTAGAAATATGCTAACATTTAGTAAATACATGACATGATACTTTTCTCTTATAATCTTTCCCTCTTAGCAGATCAGCACGAGTCCTGAACCTGGAGGTGAGAATGGAGTTTCAAAACATTTTGTAAAAAGTAAACAAAAGTGATTGACCATTTGGTTACTCCTCAGCTGGTATTCTCAGGACCTCAAGTTCTCAGTTTGGAAGACTACTGATGCTATTCACTGAAACATAAAAGAAAGTTGTTTCCTCACAGTGGTTGCCAGGGCTTTCACTATAATCTATAATTTACTACTCCTCTGAAGACAGCATTTTGAAATAAGGGAGAGAAAAATATAGTAAATCATGTAGAAATGCAGCCAATTTACACTTACACAGTGCTAGGTAAGAGAGCTAGCATGCTTTGTACAAACAGCTTCCTCAGGACAGAATGTGCATAACCTGCATGTATCCTGGAGACAGCTCAGTGTGTCATTTCACCAGGGGCTGCCTCCTCGCTGAACAGATTTCTTCAGCCTCAGTCAGGGCCCCATTCAGCTTCATACAGCAAACATCTGTTGAGAGCCTACTTCATCTTATGCTCAATATGCTGGGCACTTGGGATAGAAAGACAAATAAGACATCTCCTCCCCACTAGGTCACGGTTAACCCAGTCCCTGGAAGCCCTTCAGCAGGCAGACTGTGAGGTGAAACAGTGTCCTCTTTCTTCAGATATATCCTCAGGGTCAGGACATTCATATTTCCTTTAATAATCTGGATTTTCTTGAACCTATAACATAATTTACATCTAGATTTATTTTGTCTAGCTGTGTCTAGAGTTATGGTCCTCATTTTTTCTTTGGATCACAGACTCCTGCTAGGAATCAAATTGAAGCTATGAAATTCCACAAAATACATGTACACGGAGAATTTTGTGATTCTGTTATGCTGTAGAGTTGTAAATCAAAAGAGGTTTATAACTACTGCTTTAGACATTTAACTTTTTCTTGGGGAGAAAGAAATGTCAACATAAAATTTAAAGGATAAGGTAATAAGTGTTATGGTGGGATCCACGAGACTAAGGTACCTTTTGTAATTTTGTCTTTACTTTCTTTGGGCCTAAAATTGATGAGTCTAAAAGACAAACTGCCTGGCTGGTGTTGCTCAGTGGTTGTGCATCAATCTATGAATCAGGAGTCATGGTTTGATTTCTAGTCAGGGCACATTCACCCCTAGTCAGGGGTGAATACATGCTTTCTGATTGGTGCTTTGGGTTTCTTAGGATATATTCCTAGAAGTGGGATCACTGGGTCAAATGGCAGTCCATATTTAATTTTTTGAGGAAACTCCATACTGTTTTCCATAATGGTTGCACCAGTCTGCATTCCTACCAGTAGTGCACTAGGGTTCCCTTTTCTCTACATCCTTGCCAGCACTTGTCTGTTGATTTGTTGATGGTAGCCATTCTGACAGGTGTGAGGTGATGCCTCATTGTTGTTTTAATTTGCATCTCTCTAATGATCAGTGACTTTGAGCATTTTTTCATGTCTCTTGGCCATCTGTATGTCCTCTTTGGAGAAGTGTCTATTTAGGTCCTTTGCCCATTTTTAAATTGGATTGTTTGTCTTTCTTGATAAGTTTGTCTTCCTTATATATTTTGGATAGTAACCCTTTATCAGATGTATCATTGCCAAATATGTCCTCCCATACAGTGGGCTCTCTTTTCGTTTTGTTGATGGTTTCTTTTGCTGTGCAGAAGTTTTTCATTTTGATGTAGTCCCATTTGCTTATTTTCTCCTTAGTTTCCTTTGCCTTAGGAGATGTATCTGTAAACATACTGCTACAAGAGATATCTGAGATTTTGCTGCCTATGGTTTCTTCCAGGATTTTTATGGTTTCACAACTTACATTTAAGTCTTTTATCCATTTTGAGTTTATTCTTGCGTATGGTGTAAGTTGGTGGTCTAGTTTCACTTTTTTGCATGTATCTGTCCAATTTTCCCAGCACCATTTATTGAATCGAGACTGTTTTGACTCCATTGTATGCTCTTGCCTCCTTTCTCAAATATTGAGTGTAATGGCTTGGGTCGATTTCTGGGTTCTCTGTTCTGTTCCATTGATCTATATGCCTGTTCTTGTGCCAGTACTAGGCTGTTTGGATTACGGTGGCTTTGTAGTATTACTTGAAATCTGGTATTGTGATTCTTCATATAGAATAACAATAATTCTGTGAATTAGGTACTATTATTCCTATTTTACAGATGAGAAAATGTAGGTATGGAAAGAATACATAACTTACCTAAACTCATACATTTAGTGAATGGTAAATTTACCTTAGTCATTATTATTATTACTACTACTAAACTTTTTTCAAAGACCTGGCTACTTTGCTTTATTTTTATTATTATTTTTAAAATTCTCACCCAAGGGTATGTATGGGATGACACTCCAACCAACTGAATCACCTGGCCAGGGCTCTGGCTACTTTGCTTAAAAAGAACTGCCTTATTATTGTTAGTCATTGGACAACTGTTTTTAAATTATTTTGGAGTCACAAACCTCTTTGAGAATCTGAGAAAAGTTGTAGATTCTTTTCCCAGAAAAATGCAGGGCCCACAAATTTTTGTATAAAATCTTAATCTGGTCATGTAGCAGTTTGAAAGCTATCTGTGGATTCTAGAATAATAGTTATCAAATTTTAGTGAGTATATAAATCACCTGAGTTGCTTGTTAAAGTGAAAATTACCTGATTTCACGAATCCTCCCTTTAATAAGCACTTCAGATGGTACACTGTGTGTGCGGGATGTTTTAACAGCACTGTCTACAAAGCTCTTCCCTGAGATCGGAGTCTTGTTATCCCACTGCTATTTCAGAGTAGCTACTACCCAGGACCTAAGTGTTGTGAAGCAGGTCTTTGTTATCAAATGATTGTTCATTATCACAACTGCCATTAAAAACTCTGAGGTTGATGTTAAGGTATAATGTTATTGCTAATACTGCCAATCTTTTATCTTCCAATTTTCTGTTTAAAAGAATATCATATATGCCTGAACAAATAGGATTTATTTCCCAATTATTTGAATAGTCTGGAGATTATTGGTTTCCTTTGATAATTAGCAACTCTTTATTACTGTATTTTTTAAATAGACTTTTCTCTCAGCAAGTTTATTTCTTAACCTATTTAAACAATGGTTTAAATTACTTATTTAAATTTTTTTTGTAATTATTTTTATTCGTAGGATGAACTTTCTGATGTTAGCCAAGGAGGATCTAAAGCTACCACTCCAGCATCAACAGCTGCTTCAGATGTGTCAGCACTTCCTGCTGACACGCCCTTAAAGGAAGACACTGAAGGATTTGTGAAGGTTGCAGATGCACCAAATAAGGCAGACATAGGCAAGCATATTGAAATTCAAGTAGCCCAAGAAACTAGAAATGTGTCAACAGGTACGTGACCCTAGTTCTTTTTTTCTTCTTTAAGAGAGGGGAAGTAGAGGAGAGAGAAAGAGAAGAAACATTGATATGAGAAACATCAATTGGTTTCCTCTCACTCATGCCCAGATCGGGGATCAAACCCACAACCTGGGTATATGCCCTGACCTTTTGGTGTATGGGACGATGCTCTAACGAGCTGAGCCACCCTAGTTCTTTACTTACTGGCAAAGTTTTCAATAAATCCAGATGATGTGGGTATGAGAAAATTCATCATTGTGTTGTTGATGCTTTGCATTTATAAAATAAAGCAGTGGTTGCCAACCGGTGGTCCTAAAGGTTGGCGACCGCTGAAATAGATAAATAATTCATTGTAATCAATTATACGTAAGCTTAAAGAGGTGATGATTAAATAAAGTTTTGGAGAGAAAAATGTTAGGAGCTGGAGGGTTGGAGAGCCTGAAAGGTAGGAGGACACTGTTTTTCTCTCCCTGCCTCAGATCATTAGTCTGAGTTCTGGCCTAGGATACACTGCACTGTGTCTCAAGAAATACAAATGAAAACTTTCTTTGGTTACTTATTAGTTTCTGATATTAACTGTTAATTGAATATACGACATATTGTCTAACCCTATGTTTCCTAGAATATACTCTTTAAAAAAATTTTTTATGATCAAATGATGTATTTACAACCATAGAAACGACAAGATTTTTATATAAGGGCTATATTCATTAATCAAGTCATCTTGTCCTTTTGTAAGGCTCGGCGGAAAATGAAGAGAAGTCAGAGGTTCAAGCGATCATCGAATCCACTCCGGAGTTGGATATGGACAAAGATCTCAGTGGATATAAAGGCTCAAGGTGCTGTAAATGTCAGATTAAGACATTTTATCCCTCTTTTCCCCTCTCTCAGAAGTACGCTGTTGTTTTCTGGTCTCTGACCAGACTGAATGCATTCACATGTTTTTCTGAAGAAATGTTGGTATTATATTTCAGTTTCTGTTTTTGAAACTGACATTGTACATGGTTTAAATGTTTTATGAACTATGGCCTTTACAGAATTAGGTATTAGAGCATGTGGAAGGTCAGAGAGAAAAGACAGCCAAAGAATATCCCTACATATGGGAACTTAAGGAAGCATAGAAGCGGGTGTGGGGGAAATAACAATTTGAGCAAAATTTATTCCTCTCTCAGATCAGGAGGAAGAGACTGCTCCCTTCAGAACTGAAAGTGTCTCATTTCACATGGGGAGATGCTTAGTGGTGAAAATTGTTAGATAGCATCTTAACCAAGGTCATCTGAAATAGATTGATGTTCAAGAATGTCAAACAGGAGCTGCTACCTTTTCATTTCTTCTGTAAATTTTATCCTTTAATTAATTAATAATTACCATTAAAAATACATGCCATTTATTGGTCACTTCTAGCATTGTGCAGTGTGCAGTAGTGGTTAAAAGCAAAAACCTAGGGTAAGACTGTGGGTTCAAATCCTGACTTGGATTTGAATTTGAGATAAGTTTCCTCATCCATGAAAGGAGTTTATAATAATACTTCAGATAGCTGAAACCGGTTTGGCTCAGTGGATAGAGCGTCGGTCTGTGGACTGAAAGGTCCCAGGTTCGATTCCGGTCAAGGGCATGTACCTGCGTTGCGGGCACATCCCCAGTAGGAGATGTGCAGGAGGCAGCTGATCGGTGTTTCTCTCTCATCGATGTTTCTAACTCTCTATCTCTCTCCCTTCCTCTCTGTAAAAAAATCAATAAAATATATTTTTAAAAAAAAATACTTCAGATAGTTGTGAGAAGTGAATGAGTCAGTACATGTTAAATCACTGGCAAAGTGCCCTGTTCAATAAATGTTAGCTAATATCATCATTATTTTGTATCATTTGTTCTTAATTACCTATATGAGATAGAGGTCTTCATCTCCATTTTACAAATAAGGAAACTCAGAATGTTCAAGATTGCTAAGCCAGCAAGAGGTAGAGCTGGGTTCAGTCCAGGTCTGTGAAAACTTAGTGTATAAAAAGCAATTTGCTTCTGGTCCAGTCTCTCCTAAGCCTAGGAGATGCAGCTCCTTATTAACAGTTGTGCGTTTCTGTCATTCCAAATCTCTTTTAAAAATTTAAAAAATTATTTTTATTAGACCAATGCGTGTATGTAGTACAGGGTTAAATGGTCATGCGCAATATGAAGGGCAGTGGTAGTCCCTTGCCCTCCCCACTGTTCATTCCCACTCCCCAGAGGTAATCTCTGTTACTTCTTAGCTCCCTTTGGCTCTTTATCTTCAGGTCACATCCTTATGCAGGTCTTCCTTGGTCCCTCTTTCGTAGCTGAGATTCTGTAGGAAATTGTCCTAATGCCCTAAGGCATCTCTTGCATTTAATGGATGTGTTAACACTCCTGTGCATCTAGAATAGTAATAGCTATGTATGTGCTTTCTTTGGAAGGATTGAGAACATGACGATGTTCTTGGTATAGGGGTCTTCTTTCTTGTATCTTGTATATAGTAAATTTTTCATCTGTAAAAATCATATCTCCCAGTTCTGAGAAATTTTCTCTTTATTTCTTCTTACTGTTTTCTCTTCCTCTTTCTTTCTGGAACACCTGTTAGTGGACACTGAACATCTTGGCCTGACCCTCATTTTTCTGTTCTCTCCTATTAATGTTCTAATTTCTGGATGATTTATTCCAACTTTACCTTTCAACCCTCATTGATATTTTTTCTCCCTAAAAATTTTTTGTTTTCAATATTTATTTTGGCATGGTGCAGGTGCTCACTAGCAGGGCTAAATTGGGGGGAGGGAGGGGGATGAAGAGGGAGGACATCTGTAATACTTTCAACAGTAAATATTTTAAAAATATATTTATCCTGGAAAAAAAAATATTTGTTTTCAAGTCCCTGTTGCTGCCTGCATTGTCTCCTTTTGCTCTGAGTGCCTCTGTCATAACCCATTTATTTTGGTTCTTTTATATAGAGAGGCCTTTATATGTCTGCTCTGTGGCTATTTTACTCAGACTGAAGTAAATGACTTATTCTCCGGTGTCCTGCCTATAACATTTAAACTTGGTTTCCATTATTCAGGGAGCTATGTTGCAAGAAGAGAGGTCTGAGGATTGGATCTAGACCTCATACTGTTTCTTGTGTCATCTTTCAGCCCATATTTCTGTTATATGTCCCCCATGGATGCTCCTCTCCAAAGATTGCTGGTTCCTTCCATTCCTGGGCCTTCAGGGGTTCTGGCAGCATACTGACTTCCTCCCTAACCCCATTGGTTTAGGTGTCAGCTTTCTCTTGTCTGTTAAGTCAGTTTCTACTCCTTGTCAGTCTTGTTTTCCATCTTACAGAATTTTGTTCACATTTCATCTGCCCTAGTTTCTTTTTCTATTCCTTATGTCCTTGTGGGTTCTTTCTAATTCCTTTCCTGTCATTTTAATTGATTTTTTAATTATTGGGTGATAAATGACTATGTTCAGTTCACCATGTTTAATTGGAAATTCTGCAAAAAATTATTTTCCTATTACTATAACATTAATGTATAAACATACTAGTACATGTACAGTATATCCCCACTTCCCTCCACTCCTGCAAAAACGGTTACATTATACATAATGTTTTGCTGTTAGCTTTTAAAATATTTTTTTTTTAAATTGACTTCAGAGAGTAAGGGAGAAAGAGAAAAAAACATTAATGATGAGAATCATCAATCGGCTGCCTCCTTCACGGCCCCTACTGGGGATGGAGCCCGAAACCTGGGCATATGCCCTGACCAGGTATCAAACCAACAACCTCTTGGTACATGGGTCGATGCTCAACCACTGGGCCATACCAGCCAGGCAAGAAATGTTTTAAAAATCGCATTTTGTATTATTTGTAAATGATAGGTTAAAAAAAAAAAGCCTATGTAACTTAGCCTATTGTATTCATAGACTGTTAAAGTCCTTATGATATTTGTTGATTTGGTTTTGTTGTTTTTATTGCATAGCACTCCCACCAAAGGCATAGAGAACAAAGCTTTTGATCGCAACACGGAATCGCTCTTTGAAGAACTGTCCTCAGCTGGCTCAGGCCTAATTGGAGATGTGGATGAAGGAGCAGATTTACTAGGTATGATGGCTTATCTGAAGACATAGCATACTGTTTTAAAAATATATTTTTTAAAATAAGAAATTTTAACACTTGATTTTTCTGAGATTTCTCTGAGTATTCTGTTTCAACTCTATGGGAAATGTGATCATTTTAGAATTTGTTATTGAAGAACACCTGGCTTGAAAAGAATATAGGGCATTTGGCTCTTTTACTCTTTTTTTTTTTTTTTTAAATATATTTTGTTGATTTTTTTACAGAGAGGAAGGGAGAGGGATAGAGAGTTAGAAACATCGATGAGAGAGAAACATTGATCAGCTGCTTCCTGCACACTCCCCACTGGGGATATGCCCGAAACCAAGGTACATGCCCCTGACCAGAATCGAACCCGGGACCCTTGAGTCCGCAGGCTGACTCTCTATCCACTGAGCCAAACCGGTCAGGGTGGCTCTTTTACTCTTTATTGGTGACCTTTGCCAAATAGATCAACCACTCTGGGCCTTAGTTTCTTTGGGTATTAAAGGAGGAGGTTGGACTCCGTTTCAGGGGTTGGGCAAACGCAGCTCATGGGCCAAATCCAGCTCATCTTTGTGTGTGAAGAGAGTTTTCTTGGAACACCTTCACACTCATATGTTTATTCATTGTCTGTAGTTGCCTTTGCACTACAATAGGGGACCTAAGTAGTCTGCAACAAAGATCATATGGCTTAAAAGCCTACAGTATTCACCATCTGGCCTGTACAGAAAAAGTTTGCCAACTCCTGCTCTAGGCGATCTCTAAAGTCCCTTCCAATAATAATTACATGACTATAACTCATGTGAAGTAGTTTTGGTGTATAACTTCAAATCTTACAGAAATTGAAAACCTCATAGTATTAAAAATCTGTGCCTCTGTGTTAAATTATTGGTTACCAGTTATGTCCTTGAAAGTCTGAAGTATTTTCTGAAGGAAACATAAATTCTGTATAAACAGAGCTCTCAGTCTATCTATCTAGTAAGAGAGATTGAAAGTATATAAATAAAAGTGTTCTGTGTTAGACATAGACTCCCACTGTTAAAATCTAAGGAAAACATTGCAAGTAATTGAATGAGTTTGCATTTCTCAAGGGAGAACTAAAGGATTAATTCATAAAGAATACTTCATTTTTACATTAAATTTATAGTTTAATTTTAGTTAACATTAAATTATGCATGAAAAGTTCTTTAAGATTTGATTGGTTTAAGAAACTGACTCCTTGGCAAAATTGAGGGGCTGATGTAAAAAATGCTAGAAAGAAGAATTTTGAAATGTTTAAATTTAGATTCAAATTTATATACAGTAAAATTCACTCTTTTTGGTGAATATTTTTAGTTTTGACAAATGCATAGATTTATGTAATGACCACCAGAATCATAAAAATTACCCAAAAAATTTCCTTCTGCCCCATTGAATTTAACCAGAATAAGTACTTTTTTTGTTGTTTTTAGTTGATTTCAGAGAAGAAGGGAGAGAGAGATAGAAACATCAATGATGAGAGAGAATAATCGATCAGCTGTCTCCTGCACACTCCCTACTGGTGACAGAGCTGCATCCCAGGCATGTGCCCTGATCGGGAATTGAGCCATAACCTCCTGGTTCATGGGCCGATGCTCAACCATTGAGCCACACTGGCCGGGCCAGAATGAGTACTTTTTTTTTTTTAATATACTTTATTGATTTTTTTACAGAGAGAAAGGGAGAGAGAGAAAGGGAAAGGGATAGAGAGTTAGAAACATCGATGAGAGAGAAACATTGATCAGCTGCCTCCTGCACACCCTCCACTGGGGATGTGCCCGCAACCAAGGTACATGGCCTTGACCGGAATCGAACCTGGGACCCTTGAGTCCGCAGGCCGACGCTCTATCCACTGAGCCAAACGGGTCAGGGCATAATGAGTACTTTTTAATGTAGTTTTGTACACTTTGCTGCCTCATAGTCCAATATTGAATAATATAATGTTTGAAGATGGAAGCCCACACTTTTCTTTTAAAGAGTTAAGAAGCCACATAATACTTAGAAATAATTGTGGTCTTTTAAATCAAATATTTTCTGAAAGCTTTCATCTTTAAGTCAGAAAATTAAACATAATAGGTTAAAAGCAAAATCCTGACACCGTGGCTTCCTTTCCACTTTGAAAAGAATAAATAGTTTTATATTTTCCCTTTTGCAGATATTGGTATATTTATTTCTAGAAAGTTTCAGATTAGGAGATTTAAAAATACTATCGTAAGTGTAGCAACTTGTGCCTACTTTTTGGTCAGTGATAAGAAATGAAATTTCCAAGGCACATATTTGTTCTTGGCTTCTCTTCTGTACAGTTCAGTGACAGCTACTGAGGTCTAATACTCGCTAAAGGGAATATAGCTAAACTAACAAAATTGTTTCCCAACGTTCGTTAATGGGCCCGTTAACGAACTCATTATTCATTTTTCTCGTTACCGTATTATTATAAAACTCTCTTCTCTAGTTTGAGGATATAAAGTTTTTTATAATCATATATGTGCTTAGTTTACTTTTTTCCGGTTTTAATCATTTAAAAGAGATAACTATCCCTAACAGTTTGTCCTTTATCTTGATTGGTATCTCATCCCTTGACTTTATTTTTATTGATCCCTTTCTCCATTCACTCTAGTCACTTACTCCCAATAGCCACACTCTAGAAATTGGAAATTACACATTCATACATCCTTCTGTTGGAATTTTCTTTCTCTTGATTACATTCTGTATTTTCTACTTCTCCATCTTTACTAACTTCTTTATATTATTACTGAAACATGTTCAGTTGTTGTCCATTTAAAAATAAAAATACTGCCCTCCTCTGACCCTCTAGCTTCAGTTGCTACCCCCGCTGCCACTCTCCACCCATTTCTAGTCACGCTTTTATGCAGCAGTATCAATGAAGTGTCTGTTATGGGACAGTTCTAGTGCCATGAAACAGCAGTGAACAAAACAGGCTTCTTAGAAGTGTGGCTTCTTTTAACCAGCACGCTTTCCCAGTCCCACTTGCATCTCAGCCGGCTGCAGTCTGAGTGGTTTTCTCCCCGACCCTTGCCTTGCCTTAGACAGCCTCTTGTTTGCTGTGTCCAATGGTTCCTTCTCAGTTATTTCACATGACTTCTCAGATAGCATTTGTCTTTAAAACTGTCTTTGCTGCGTTTCTGGAATATCAGACTTACCAGACTGCCCTGCATTCTTTTCAGTCTTCTCTGCAGGCTCTCATTCTCTGCCCATCTTTCAGCTGTCAGTGTTCCTGTCCCAACGCTGCTGCTCTGTTTGGGAAATCTTATTTGCTGTTGTTTCTTGGCTTTCATGGCTGATTGTTCCAAAGTTTTCATTGCCATCTAAGATCTTTTTCTAGAGCCCCAGGCTATTACTTTCAAACAGCCCATAGACAGTTCTGAGATGATTTGTAGGGCTTTACACTTGATATGCCTAAAGCTCAGTTCATCATCTTTATTGTCCTGTCCTCCAAGGCTCTTCTTTTTTTTTTTTCATTAAATTAAATCTTTATTGTTCAGATTATTACAGTTGTTCCTCTTTTTTCCCCCCATAGCTCCCCTCCACCCGGTTCCCACCCCACCCTCTGCCCTTACCTTCACCACTGTCCTCATCCATAGATGTACGATTTTTGTCCAGTCTCTTCCCGCACCCCCCCACACCCCTCCCCCCCCCCCAGAATAGTCAGTCCACTCCCTTTCTATGCCCCTGATTCTATTATATTCACCAGTTTATTCTGTTCATCAGATTATTTATTCACTTGATTTTTAGATTCACTTGTTGATAGATGTGTATTTGTTGTTCATAATTTGTATCTTTACCTTTTTCTTCTTCTTCCTCTTCTTAAAGGATACCTTTCAGCATTTCATATAATACTGGTTTGGTGGTGATGAACTCCTTTAGCTTTTTCTTATCTGTGAAGCTCTTTATCTGACCTTCAATTCTGAATGATAGCTTTGCTGGGTAAAGTAATCTTGGTTGTAGGTTCTTGCTATTCATCCCTTTGAATATTTCTTGCCACTCCCTTCTGGCCTGCATAGTTTCTGTTGAAAAATCAGCTGACAATCGTATGGGTACTCCCTTGTAGGTAACTGACTTTTTTTTCTCTTGCTGCTTTTAAGATTCTCTCTTTGTCTTTTGCTCTTGGCATTTTAATTATGATGTGCCTTGGTGTGGTCCTCTTTGGATTCCTTTTGTTTGGGGTTCTCTGCGCTTCATGAACTTGTAAGTCTATTTTCTTTCACCAGGTGGGGGAAGTTTTCTGTCATTATTTCTTCAAATCGGTTTTCAATATCTTGCTCTCTCTCTTCTTCTGGCACCCCCATAATTCGGATGTTGGTACACTTGAAGTTGTCCCAGAGGCTCCTTACACTATCTTTATATTTGTGGATTCTTTTTTTGTTTTGTTTTTCCGGTTGGGTGTTTTTTGCTTCTTCGTATTTCAAATCTTTGACTTGATTCTTGCGATTCTCTAGTCTGCTGTTGGAACTCTGTATAATATTCTTTTTTCAGTCAGTGTATGCTTAATTTCTAGTTGGTCCTTTTTCATATCCTCGAGGGTCTCACTAGATTTATGGAGGGTCTCACTAAATTTATCGGCGGTTTCTAGAAAATTCTTGAAAAACCTTATAAGTGTGGTTTTGAACTCTATATCCAGTAGTTTGCTTTCCTCCATTTCTGTCATTTGTGACCTGTTTCTTTGTCTCCGCATTTTTTATGCTTCCCTGTGTTGATAGAGTGGCTTTCTGTGCTAGGTGTCCTATAGGGCCCAGTGGCTCAGCCTCCCCAATTACCTGAGGTGGACACTCTTGGTGCACCCCTTTGTGGGCTGTGTGCACAGTCTTGTTGTAGTTAAGCCTTGATTGTTGTCGGTATCACTGGGAGGAATTGGCCTCCAGGCCAATTGGCTGTGAGAATCAGCTGTGTCTACAGTGGGAGAACTTCTGTGCTGGAGACACCCTTCTGGGGCAAGACTTGCTTCAGTGGGGCTTTGGTGCTCACTGAGTCTGCCCCCTGAATGTGTTCCTTATGGGTCTGAGGAGCTGTAATCTGGGTGGTCCCACTCTGACCACTGGGTACACTGGCTCTTGGATCTCTAAGGAGGTGCTAATTTAGCCTCTGCCTGAGGCTACCCAGCAGGAGCATGGAGAGATCTGTGGATACCTCTTCTTTGTTTGGGGTTTGGAGGTGCCCAGATGAGGCCCAGCTGTGAAGCAATGCAAGCTGCTGTGGGGCCTTGGGCCTTCTTTTGGAAGTTCTGGGTCTCTCTGACCCAGCTGCAGTTTGTTAGGTAATTTTCAGATTGCAAAGGGCCAGGCCTTTCATATGCAAAAGCCTCTGCACACAGCTTGGGTGGGGCGGGGTCTCAGGGAATCAACAGGGCGGAGCAAACAGCTATGGCTGATCCTCCATCCTACCCTAAGAGGCCCCGCGTCTCAGTGTCCCAGTAATCGCTGCAAGCACCTCTGAGAGAAAGCCGCCCTCTAGTTCCGCCCACTGCCAGACAGTCCAGTTTCTCCCCGTATGAGTCTGGGTCCCCAGAGACTCGCCTGGAACTGGAGTTCAGAGCAGTCGGGAGCTTGAGACCCCCTCCCAATTGAAAAAGACAACCATGTCCTCAGTTGCCAGCCCTTTCCACGTGTGCCTCTGTACCTCTGCACTTTACTTCTGCTCCTCCTCTGAGTCTCAGTGTGCTTTTCTCTTTCCTTCTAGTTGTAGAATTTCCACTCAGCCAGCCTTCCTGTGGTTCTGGATGATGTCCATTTTGTCTTTAATTTTATTTATTTTTTTAAAATATATTTTATTGATTTTTTACAGAGAGGATGGGAGAGGGATAGAGAGTTAGAAACATCGGTCAGCTGCCTCCTGCACACTCCCTACTGGGTATGTGCCCGCAACCAAGGCATATGCCCTTGACCAGAATCAAACCTGGGACCCTTGAGACCGCAGGCCGATGCTCTATCCACTGAGCCAAACCGGTTAGGGCGCGTTTTGTCTTTTAGTTGTATTTTTGAAGTGGTTGTGCGAGGCAGCAATTTCTGGTGTTTACCTATGCCGCCATCTTGGTTTCTCCTCCAAGGCTCTTCTTATACCAACTTGTACTAACTCAGTGAATGAATGACCTCATCAGCCACTCAGGTCTCCATTCTAGATCTCTCCTTATTTTACAACCAATTGCAAATAATTGTTCGTTCCCTTTCTTTAAAAAACACACAACTGTTATCTGCCTCGGTTTGGGCTCTGCTTAAATGGCACACCCTCCTCTAGGAATTCTATCTTGATCCCATAGTTAAAGCTTAGTTGTCACTGAAATACATTTTCATAGCACTGCATTTTATTTATTATGCCACTCTTCATTCTTTACTGTAATTTTTATATACCTTTCTTCTTGAATAGACAATTAGCTCAATGTGGCCAATACAGCTATGTCTTTTGCTCATTTTTGAGTCTTCACTACTTTGCACAGCAGCTAAGTGAATGAATTCCTAAATAGTTCTAACAGTTTGCTCTAAATCTATGATTCTTCATCTTTTGGTGTTAAAACTCTTTTCCTGAAGAGATCAGTGTACTTTTGGGGAAATGCCTGTACAGAACTAGATAAAATTGTGTGTACTTTCTCAAGAGGTTAACAGATAAATTGGAAGCCCATCTATGGACCCAACTTGAGAATCAAAGGTAAAATCAAATGAGGTGTCTATGATTTTGAAAACTACCAGGGAGTTTTTTGCTTGTTTTAGTAGGTAAAGTTTCCAAATACGCTAGACCTAAGTTTATGTTTGGTTGAAGTCTTGAATAGAAATGGGGCCGTTTCCAGTTATGTTTTCCTTTTGGTTATGAGTTACTGTTTATTGATATATTTCAAAATGAAAATTTTGAACAATTCTTTTGGTGATATATTAAATTTATACACTAGATTTTTAAGAGAATTCTTCATTAGGAATGTGTAAACTTGAGCAACTACATTATAGGACATGATTCTCATGTAATACATATTTTGATTTTTCACATTTATAATATTTAAACTTTATTGTGTTTTGTTAATGGTTTCTACACATCTTTCCAATTTTATTGTCTCCTCTCATTTTGAAGTAAATGAGTGTAGATCTTGCTTTCTGAAAACAATCTAATTGAGGTTCTCTTTCATTTTTCTCTTGGGCTGCTTACCCAGGAGAATATTCTGGTGTGTATGCTTTTAAATACTTTAATATACTGCTTTTTAAGCAAGGTGTTCTTGGCTGCTGTTCTCATTTATTGCTTTCTCATCTTTTTTTTCTGCTCCGCTATTTTTTGTGCCCTACACATATTTTCAGCTTTTATGCTTATCTCCCTGTATGCTTGAGAATTTATAGCAAACAAGGTCATTATATAAACTTCTTAAAACAAGTCTAAACTTTATTTCTCCTGACTCTATAGCTTTATTGAAAAGTTAACATTAGTGTTTAAATATTTTCACATATCTTGCCAAAATTCATTTTGAATTGGAATGTGAAACTTTTTTAGGTTTTCTTTATTTTCAGTTTTTGGAAAATACATAGATAATTAAACAAACACTATTTCTGATATTTAATTCTTCATGGTAGTAGTATTCTGATCTTTGAGAATATTTGAGATAATTATAATACAGACAAAATATGAGTCCATATATAAGCATTGAATTTCTAGCATTGCTAGGTTGGTTTTATGTTAAATTATCTTTAAGTCATTTGAAGTATTACCTTTTTTTAAAAAAAAAAATAAGGGACATGCTAACTCTGTTACATAGTTTTCTTTAGATATATTTTCTTCCTCTTTAGCTGTGTTATGAATATTGCTTCTCCCATTGTATATAATTTTCCAACGTTAGCTTAGGGTAAGTGAGCAATGAGTTTGGGTTTTTCTTTGCTTTTTTTATTTGTTTATTTTTGTGACTTTTTGAGATACATTCCCTACTGTGTTCTTTTATTTCTTCTGTTTCTTCTGAGTAATAAATTAGTTTTCTTCTCCTTAAAGATCACTATTTGGATCTTGCATTGAGTGCTCTACCTGCCTACCTTAGAGGACTTAGCAAATTACTAAACATGGTTCTGTAAAGTGACAACTGAACGTTCTCATTAACATTAACACTTTGAAGGAAACTTACGTTATTGATCTGGGGTTTTCAATGTAATTATATTCAATTTTATTATGCAATAGAATTGGTAAAACATTTATTTTTTAGGTCTGACCTATCTGAGCATCTTTATGAATGAAGGAAATAATTGTAATTTCTGTCTTTTGCACATCATTATGCATTAAATCATGGCATTGTGATTCTAGATGTTTTTCATATCATGCATAAAACTTTACAGATTAACGACCTATTTTCATGTTGTTTCTTATACAAAACATTTCTTGTTCTTTGTTTTTGCTTTACATGGAATGCATGGGCTTTAAGAACATAATTTCTTTGGTAAGGTTTCATCTGCATTGGGGTTTCGTCTTTCGTTGGCCTTGTTTCTGCCTGTTCTCTATGAATAAGGTCTAATTTTTTGGTAAAAGGCTAAAATACCAGCCTATGATTTGGAAAGATTTCTGATCCATATTAATGCTGTTCCTTTTCCTCCCCCCAAATGCTGCTATATTTTATAATGTTTGGCAGAAAAGTCTTGATCTTTTTGAAATATTTTGAGAAAATACAGACTAATGTTTATAAAGAATTGACTAGCGAAATCTTTAGCATTGTTTTACAATGGAAAATAAAAATTTTATAACCCACTCAGGTAGATATATCAATTTAAATTATAGACAAAATGAGATTACTAAAGATAAAATTTATAAAATTTGGAACGATAGCTTATAAGTCATATAATTTTTGATAAATTTATTTTCAAAGTTTTTATCCTTTTTTTTTTTTTTTTTTTTTTTTTTGTAGGAATGGGTCGTGAAGTTGAGAATCTTATATTAGAAAATACACAACTGTTGGAAACCAAGTAAGTATATATAGACTTTTAATAAGGGAAAGATGCTGAATTTTCTTCTTGTCTAAGTCAATGACATTCCTCCATTTCAACACAGCACTAATGCAGTCTTATTACCCCCATCTTATTCTCCTTCTCTGTGGATGGGTTTGTGTACACACACACACAGGTCATGGGACCTAATTTCACGGATGAGTAGTTTTCGTTGCTCAGTTTATTTGCAGAGATTTTTATCTTTCCACTATACAGTTATCCGGGCTTTCTGTTAATATTTCTGCAAAAATGTTTTGCTCTATACCCAGCCCACCTATTTAGAGTTCCCACTATAGTTGTAGGTTCTCAGGTACAGTTTGTGGGTCTTAGGCTCTCAAACACATTGGCATCTGGTTTAGTGGGGTGGGTCCTGAGTCATGTGGAAAACATCAGGCCACATTGTTAATTTGTTGTGTCAGAACAACGTTGGAACATTTGTGTATGTCCAAAACAGACTGAATCTGTAATGACTCCTATGCCCGCTGTACCCAAAAGGAAAATAGATTGTAGATTTTTTTTTCTAGTTCAGACTTTTTTCTCATTAATTATTAAAGGCAAATATAAGAATTAATTTTACTTTATTGACTAGGTAATATCTTCAGAACTTATTAACAACAATACCCTTATGGATGCTACATTTATCCACAAACGACCTCAGGTAGAATGCCTTTGAAGTACTCAGTTATTCAGCTTTATGATTGTATATATTTGAGTCTGCAGAAGAATAAGCTGAAAGATGGAAAGGATATGTATTTGTAATGATGCATTTGAAATATGTGTTTCTTAGAAATGCTTTGAATGTAGTGAAGAACGATTTGATAGCAAAAGTGGATGAACTGACCTGTGAGAAAGATGTGCTGCAAGGGGAGTTGGAGGCTGTGAAACAAGCCAAATTGAAGCTGGAGGAAAAGAACAAAGAACTGGAGGAAGAGCTGAGGAAGTAAGTGTTCACTGTGTTGCTCTAAACCTGACAGTCTTGGCCAGTGAGCCTGCACCGCTTATAAGGAGAGCCCTGAGACTGGTGCCGTCGCCCTTCTCAAACCAGGAAGGGCCAGGAGCTGCCTGGGACAGGGTCAAGTGCCAACTGATCGCCTCTGCTGTGAGCAGGTCCCCCATTTACTGAATATTAGCATTATTGTGTTTGTCACGATATGAAAAAAAGTTAGAAGAACTATTGAAATACTGTTAATAAGGAAATTAGAAACACTCTTTTCTTTCACCCAACCTTTTTTAATATGTGGGTCCCCCACCCCCCTTGTACAGTGCTGTGGTAATGTCCTAAATAAAGGCAGCTAAATAAAGACTCTGTTTGGAAACAAAAATAATCATTTGGTGGTGGTTAAAACTTGTTACCTACTCTTTCATTCTTTGAAAAGGTGAACTCAACTCACGTAACATGTTTTGTGTGTTTTTCCCGCTAGAGCTCGTGCAGAAGCTGAAGATGCAAGGCAAAAAGCAAAAGATGACGATGATGTAGGTTTGCATTTTTGGGGCTTTTTTTCTTACCACAATTTTGTATTGGGGGGAAGTCTCACTAATTAAACTTTGGGTAGAGTATTATAAAGATTTTTAAAAAGCCAGAGGCATGTCTGTGGTCAGGAGTTGGGTAGCTTCTGCGCCCGTGTGCTGTCCAGATACACTTTTCTAGCTGCATGTGATGTGCTTATTTTCCTCTGGCTCTATGCTCTGACCTGCATGTTGAAGCTCATGGACCAACAGGGACATTTTGAGTTTTTGGTTTTTGTTTGGCTACAAATTTTCACTTAGAAATATGAAAAATTAATAAAAATTGTTTAATAGCATTAAACATTAAAAAGATGAAGGGAAGAGAGTGGGTGGGGATGGAGAAGGGTACAGGTGGAGGTGATAAATGGTGATAAGAAAAATAAAGTCTAGCATTTAATACTAGGTCACTAGCCCATAATGTTATCAACATATTTCAATACAAAAATATAAATATGAGCTTCTTCCCAATATTATTAGCATACTAGGCTATTCTGTTGGTAACTATTTTATCATTCCTATAACAGGTGCTTGCTACTTGAGCTTCAGACTTGAGCTTTATGGGTGTCCTGGACAGAATAATTAGTTGGTGCCCCTTCAATCTCATATTTGTTTTTTAATACAATATTTGATACATAAAATATATATGTAACATAACTAAGTTATGGATAGTAACTTAACATTAGAATTAACATTATGAACCCAACCGACACTCTAACCAACTGAGCTACCCAGCCAGGGCCAGCAATTAACTTTTTTGGTTAGAGTTTAAAATCTGCACTATTCTTTGTATTTATTTTATGTTCAAATATCTGTATTTATATTTGGAAATTAAATTGTCTACCTCTTTTTGTTAATAAGTAATTATATCTCTTTATTGGTTTTATTTTTATAAGGTCATTTTAAGTGATCCATTAGATTAGAAGTTAAGGAATGTTTAAAAGCTTGAAGATTTCCTTAAGTCTGAAATAATACCAAAACAGGTATAGGCTCTCAGAGTGATCTGTAGTCTTCTTTTCATTACAGAGTGATATTCCCACTGCCCAGAGGAAGCGGTTTACTAGAGTAGAAATGGCCCGAGTTCTAATGGAGAGAAACCAGTATAAAGAGAGATTGATGGAGCTTCAGGAAGCTGTTCGATGGACAGAGATGATTCGGTTTGTATGAGAAGTATCTCTGGTGTTTTTCTAGTATTGTTTTTTAGTTTTTCTGGAACTGCCTTCATTCAGAATTAAGAGCTCTTCCTTTGGGGTTCCAAGCCCCTTGCTCTCTTTACTAGGAGAGACTTTCAAAAGTAATCCTTGGAATTGGCAACAGAATGTGATTAAAATGGGCATCTTTTGGGCCAGTAAAGGGCTCTTGGAGAATGTTCCCATAACCTCTTAAACACAATTGTTATTACTTAGGAATGGTGTTCATTTCTCAGAAGAATATAGAAATTGACGCTACTTTTGCAGTAATGTCAGGAAAATACAAGCATTTCATAGGCCAATAGGAAACAGTCATTTTTACTCAGTGTCTTCCTGTACAATGGTCTTGCTGAATTTTATCTCCCTTTCCACTTCATGCAAAATACTACTTCTGTTGAGATCTTTGTCAGTTGGATCTTAAATCTCACCTCTAGTGCTGCCATCTAATGGTCAGATTCTCAGTAACAGTATTCCTTTAATTTAGGAAGAGCTCATGAAAAGTTTGTAGTCACACCCTAATTTGCCCACATTTTTGAGTTTGGACTATTACATCAGATTTACCAGTAATAGTACACACATACACATTCTTTTAAAGTTTATGAACATATTTTCTAGTCTCCAACTTTTACTGTCTTATGATTACATCATGTATTTAGTAGGTTATATATCCTCTACCAATGTTGTACTAGAATTCTTCTGTATAGCATATTTACAGTTTGCTAAAATTTTAATTGTGTATAGCTACCAAGAAGGAAGGAGATTAGTATTCTAATCTGTATTTATTGTACAAGTCCTAAGAAATGTGTTCATAACTCCAGCATTTAATGGATATTAAATAATTGAAAAAATATTTTAAAAACCGAGGCATATAGGTAGGCTCCATTTTTGTTCTTGTTAATCTTCACCCAAGGATATTTTTTCCATTGATTTTTTTTTTTTTTTGCGAGAGAGAGAGAGAGAGAGAGAGTGGAAGGGAGCTAGGGGATGGGGGTCGGGGGGAGAGAGAAATGTCAATGTGAGAGAGACATATCAATTGATTGCTTCCTGCATGCACCCCAACTGGGGCTGGAGATCAAACCTGAACAGCCAAGGTCTGTGCCCTTTACCAGGAATCTCACCTGAGACCCTCCAGTGCGCAGGCTGGCGCTCTAGCCACTGGATCCACTGGCCAGGACTGTAGGCTCCACTCTCATTGTTCTTCTTAATTCTAGCAAGTGGCAGTCAACAGGTGGAGATCAATGGTATCTGGTATCTTAATACATTTTTTTTTAATATATTTTATTGATTTTTTACAGAGAGGAAGGGAGAGAGAGATAGAGAGTCAGAAACATCGATGAGAGAGAAACATCGATCAGCCGCCTCCTGCACATCCCCCACCGGGGATGTGCCCGCAACCCAGGTACATGCCCTGACCGGAATCGAACCTGGGACCCTTCAGTCCGCAGGCCGACGCTCTATCCACTGAGCCAAACCGGTTTTGGCCTTAATACATTTTTTAAGTTCTTTTTTTAATTATTGATTTCAGAGGGGAAGGGAAAGAGAGATAGAAACATCAATGATGAGAGAGAATCATTGATCGGCTGCCTCCTGCACACCCCCTACTGGGGATCGAGCCTGCAACCCAGGCATGTGCCCTTGTCTGGAATCAAACCTGGGACCCTTCAGTCCACAGGCTGACACTCTATCCACTGAGCCAAGCCAGCTAGGGCTGATATCTTACTTTTAACTTTTTTTTATTGAATTACGATGTTTTTAATTTAGCCTTTTACAAAAAGGGAAAGGGGAGTTTCTCATCCTTACCATCTTACTGAATCACTCTGAAATGCCTTATTTTCTAAAATGTTGTTGAATTACCTATCAATCTAGTTCATCCCTTTCTTTGGTCATCTTTTCAGTGATGGAAAAGTTTTAGTCCTGTGAAAAATAACCCATCGAAACAGTAAAATTATAAGCTATTCTGAGAGCTGGGTTTCTTTTTTCTTTTTTCATGTAGAGCATCAAGAGAAAATCCAGCCATGCAGGAAAAAAAAAGGTCAAGCATCTGGCAGTTGTAAGTATCTAAAAACACATAAAGACAGTAGATAGCACTTTGAGACAAGATTACAGTCAAAATTTATTTTCAAGAATGCTTTGGTGTCTCCTCCCTTCCTCAGTTCTTCCCTCCCTTCCTTCCTGCCTACATTTCTTAAATCTGGGATATGTAGCTAAACTGAACTTTTTCTTTTTGATATGTAGTGTGCCAGCTCGGTAAGACTGTTCTTGAGGACAAAAATATTGCTGTCGTAAGCCGCATCATTTTGGTTATGCATTTGATGGAATCCTCTACTAAGTTAAATAAAATAACAGGGAGCTATTCAGAGTTGATAATTACCTGGATCCCCATTAATAAAGGGCTGCTTCACTGGTGCTTCACTGGTTGTGTGATTGTAAAAATCTTTACAAAGCGAAGATTAGAAATTCAGTGTTTGTGGGGTTTGAGTAGTGTATGTCCGTTTGGACTTGAGTTACTAGTATGTTCATGCTAGAAGTACTGTGTATTTAGTGAGCTTAATACTTACCCCTTTTTGGTGAATCGCCTATTTAATAGAAGTATTGGTCTTTTTGAGTGGGTGTGAAAATAGTTATTTAAGTTGAGTTTAATAAGAAAATGTATAAGCTGTGTGTTAAAATGGTAATGTGTGTTCTAGTACTTTATTGTAACTATTTTTAGAACTGGTTACTAGGCTTCTGTTCAAGCCATGAAGCCATAACCTTGCTTTCTAACAGCCACTGTCAGATGGCACCAAGTAGGAGCTGGCTAAAGGGGCCATCTTTTATGTCTTCATTACGAGCAGTTCCTGGTACTTCAGAGCATCTCCCTTTCGTTAGGGGAATTGCTATTTAAAGAACAGGGATCTGCCAGGCTCAGCATAGTTTCTCTTTCCTGAATGTCTGCATTTGGCTGTGAGTTACTGCTAAGGCTGCACTGTGTGACCACAAATTTTTTTTGCCAGTTTTTAACTCATTGCCTTGTAAAAGCACTCTGGAATTTGTGGGAAATTATGGATTGTTTTTTACAGTGCATGTAATACATATATAGACATATACATACTCACTTTTTTCTTTTTAGTTTTAGCCGACTTTTTAGCTCCTCAAGTAATACTACTAAGAAACCCGAACCACCTGTTAATCTGAAGTATAACGCACCCACCTCTCATGTTACTCCTTCTGTCAAGAAAAGAAGCAGCACCTTATGTCAGCTCCCTGGGGATAAGTCCAAAGCCTTTGACTTCCTTAGTGAAGAGTAAGTATTTTCCAGACTAGTTGTTATGCCCTCAATAAGTCAGCAGTTCTGAATATTGTCACCACTTAGCAGTTCAGCTGTAAAGTTTCAGATAAATCTATATATAAACTATGTCTGCAACTTGGCTATTGTAAATAATTTATAGCCAATACATTTTAGGAAAATTGCATCTGTTTTCATAAAGAGAAGGAAATTTTTAATGTCTCCTTTTTCTGGTATGACAACATTGATAAATACTAATAGAAATGCTAAAGGCTTATATTACTTTTTTTTAGTGTCAGAAGGACTTGTTTTTCAGTCTGACTCTGCTTCTCATTAGGTGTACAGAAACTTGGTACATAAACCTCTTAGAGCCCCAGTTTCTCGGCCAGTGAAATGAGTATGATAATCTATCTCAGACGTGTTAGGATTAAATTATATAGGTTATAGTATCTGTAAAGTGTCTGACACACAGGTAGATTTGTTAACTATAAGATACCGAGCAAGTCACCTCACAAAAATTTAAATGGCCTAGAGAAAGACAAATTATTTTCATGGTATTTTACTGCACAGCTCTAAAGCTTACCAAGTCAGTTTGCATATTTGTCTTCTGGAACAAGTAAATGGGATCCAGACGTTAACCTGTTATCTTCCTAAGAAAATATTGATTTATTGGTCTTCAGTCACTCCTATCTAGCACATTCCCTGCATTAGAAAATTCTCAGTATATATTTGTTGAATGAACCAAAAAAATGAGGAAGCAAAAATATTTAAGGATTTTCCCTTTCATATAGGTAAAATTTAAAACCTGATAGAAATTTGATTCAATATAATAGGCTGTTTACTAACCTGTTAAAACTTCGACACTGTATTCACTGCATAATTTGAAAAGACCAGCTATGGTATAACACTTTTTAAGGAGGAATCTTAGTCTGAAGTAAACCAATCTGAAATCATGTAAATTTTGTGTTGTTATTTTTACTCTTTTTAGAAGGAGAGTTGTTGTAATCACTTAATTTTAAAAGGAATGTTTTTTCCTTTTAGAACTGAAGCTAGTTTAGCCTCACGCAGAGAACAAAAGAGAGAACAGTATCGGCAGGTGAAGGCCCATGTTCAGAAGGAGGATGGAAGAGTGCAGGCTTTTGGCTGGAGCCTGCCTCAGAAGTACAAACAGGTACCGTGTGAGCATCGTAAGAGCATCTAGTGCAGCGGTTCTCAACCTGTGGGTCGTGACCCCTTTGGCAGTCAAACGATCCTTTCACAGGGGTCGCCTAAGACCATCCTGCATAACAGATATCTACATTACGATTCATAACAGTAGCAACATTACAGGTATGAAGTAGCAACGAAAATAATTTTATGGTTGGGTCACAACATGAGGAACTGTATTTAAAAGACCAGAAGATTGAGAACCACTGGTCTAGTGGAAAATGCCAGGGACAGGAGTGTGGCTGGGCATGAAGGAATCAAAAACCACACCCCGAACCCGCTCATTTCAAGCTGCTTGCACTTGGCATCCATTGAGAGAGGTGCTGGAGGTAGTGGTTTTCAGGCTGTTTTCCACCCTAGAGTTCAAAAGAAATGCCTCTGAGTCTAAGGAGGGAGACAGGTCAACAGGTGGCCGAGTGCATGAACTTACGTATCCAGCTCTGTTTTAATACTTGAAGATTTCATTTTTTGAAAAGCAGCATCTATTGTTTATAGGTTTTAAGAAGCCATTGGGATGGAGCCTTTCAAACACTTGACTTTAAAACTCAGTTCAGGTGTTCAGGAACTTTACCTGTCTACTCCATATTGCCTATTCCCAAATGATTCAGTTCATGCTTACACACACACACACTCACATATTCACTCTCTCTTTCTCTCCCTCCCTCCCTCTCTCTCCCACTCCCCCACATACGTGAATTAGTCTGTCTTCTGATATTTCATAGCATCTTGTTTATTTTGCTCAATTGCCACTTGATTTTTTTTCATTTTTCAAATAAGAATAATAAGGCTAACTCCTCTTTCTCTCCCCTCCCAAATTATTAGGTAACCAATGGTCAAGGGGAAAATAAGATGAAAAATTTACCTGTGCCTGTCTGTCTAAGGCCTCTAGATGAAAAAGATACATCCATGAAGGTAAATAAATTTTGAAGTTAAAGAAGCTACTTCTTAAAATCTGGGTGGACATTTTTCTAAACAAAATTGTTAAATCCTACTTTTGTGGATCAGATTTTTTATTTTGTAATTTTAGATTGGGATACTTTGAATATTAAAGACCTATATTTATAATCATTAGAATTTTAAAGAAAATGTGAAAAATTCTAAACATTTTTAGATAAAAGGTGACTTAATACTTTTTATTTTTTACTCTAAAAGCTGTGGTGTGCTGTTGGAGTCAATTTATCTGGTGGGAAGACCAGAGATGGCGGTTCTGTGGTTGGAGCTAGTGTGTTTTACAAGGATGTTGCTGGTTTGGATGCAGAAGGCAGTCAGCAGCGGAGTGCATCTCAGAGCAGTTTAGACAAGCTCGATCAGGAGCTGAAGGTAAGTGTGTGCACCAACGCTTGTCTCCTGGTGCCTGAGACTGTTAGTTAGCTCTTTGGTCCAAAACTTACTTCTGGGTTTAACTTCTAGTTGGGATTACTGTGCCCTTGCTTCTTCCTCACGCTTTCTCTTTTTTCAAAATCAGTTTTATTGAGGTATATTTTACACTCAGTAAAGTGTATACTTGAAATGTTTATAGTCCAGAGTTTGGACAGATGTGTGCAAGTATGTAACAACTGTCACAGCCGAGATACAGACCATTTTTGTCACTGATCTGCTTTAACTGCTAGTTCTTATGTGCTGGTTAATGTGGAAAGACAGCAGTATTTTCAGCCTTCCAAATAATCTGGAAATAAACTTGAAATAGTGTTGCCCTTGACTGTAGTAGCACAGCTTTTTTACTGTTTGTACATATCATTTCTAATATTCATTTCTTTACTTTGCAGGAACAGCAGAAGGAGTTAAAAAATCAAGAAGAATTATCTAGTCTAGTCTGGATCTGTACCAGCACTCATGCAGCTACAAAAGTGATTATTATTGATGCTGTTCAACCAGGCAACATCCTAGACAGTTTCACTGTTTGCAATTCGCACGTCCTGTGTATAGCAAGTGTACCAGGTAAGAGTGAGCCGTGCCCCTGTCTTCCCACCTTCAGCACCTCCTTTGCAGGCCCTAATTTGGTTACTGGAGATATAGTCATGCACCACTTCTAGGAGTTGTGTTCTTCTTGGGAAGACCAAAAATAAGCTGGGAACAAATGACTAAACCTGATATTTTCAGACGGTGTGAAGAAAATAAAATAGTGCTAATATTAGATGATGACTGGAAGGCAGAGCACAAGGGATTATTTAGATTTATTAGTAAGGGAAAGCTTTCTAAAGTTTTAGATTAAATCTTATATGATAAATACATTGGTTTAAAAATGAAATAAGTTTGTGATATATCTATAACTGGAATATTATATAAAAAGGAATGAAGTTCTCATACATGCTACAACATGGGTTAACCTTAGAAACATTATGCTAAGTAAAATAAATCGGACACAGAGGACAAATATTATGATTCCACTTAGGTGAGCTATCTGGACAAGGCAATTCATGAAGACAGAAGTCGATTACCAGGGGCAGGCAGGGGTGGGGCTGGGGAACCGATTTATTATTTAATTGGTACAGATTTTCTGTTTGGGGTGATGTGAGAGTTTTAGACATGCATAGTTTTGATGACTGTACAGCATTATAAATGCCATTTGAATTATACATTTAAAAATGGTCCTAGCCGGTTTGGCTCAGTATATAGAGCGTCGGCCTGTGGACTCAAGGGTCCCGGGTTGATTCCAGTCAAGGGCACATGCCTGGGTTGCCAGCTCGGTCCCCAGTAGAGGGCGTGCAGGAGGCAGCCAATCAATGATTCCCTCTCATCATGGATGTTTCTATCTCTCCCTCTCCCTTCCTCTCTAAAATCAATAAAAATATTTAGAAAAGGTTAAGATGGCAAATTTTATGTGTATGTGTGTATATGTCTGTATTTGACTACAATAAAAATTTTTTAATGCAATACGAATAAAAACAGTTTTCTAAATTAAAAAAAACAAGAGGTTTATCTTTATACTGTAAATGCTTAGTTTTTAAATGTGTTACTAATGCTTAAGGCACTGTGTACATTTAGGGTGACTAATTTTTAATAGTGGTAGGCAGAAGTCCATATTTCAAATAGCAAATATAATTTACATATATTTAGATTTCATTGGTTTTAACCTCATTAGGTGGCTGCCTAGGAGCTCATATGAAGAGCAGAAGCATAATTTCTGACATTTTCATGTTTTCTTTTGCTTGCATTACTAGAAGTATCTTAAATTTTTAAGCTGCTTTCCATTTTGTGAAGGTTAGTTTAAAAAAATGTTAAAGCTATCTTTGGCAGTATATTCAAATAACTATTTGCCTTTACCTATACACTCTTATTTAAAACCCATAGTTGCTTTTATGGAGAAAAAGCTAGTTATATAAGTTTACTTAGCATTAAAAGAAGGTTTATCTTGTGTTTTTAGGAGCACGAGAAACAGACTACCCTGCAGGAGAAGAGCTTTCAGAATCTGGACAGGTAGACAAAGCGTCTTTATCTGGAAGCATGACAAGCAATAGCTCAGCAGAGACAGACAGCCTGTTGGGAGGCATCACAGTGGTTGGTTGTTCCGCAGAAGGTGTGACAGCAGGTGCCACTCCTCCTAGTACCAACGGTGCTTCTCCAGTGACAGAAAAACCACCAGGTATAGCCATCCTCCTTACATACCATCTGTATAGCACCAGAGCCTGTTCCAGATGCCTCACAATGGACTTAATCTGGATCTTAAAGTAACAAGAATGAAAGAACATAAAAGAAGATGCTGTAATGATTGTTAAATTATGAATTCTCAATGTCATGATATAGTGCAGAGGTTGGAGAGGGTAGGTGGAGTGGAATTCTGTAGCAAGGGTTTGTACAAGGAAGTTATTGATAGAAAAGTTCAAACTCAGAATGGTTAGCATGTTTTATTTACTTCTTAGAAAAGGAAGCAGAAAGTAGTGAGATTGATGAAAACGTTCCGACGGCAGAAGAAGCAACTGAAGCCACAGAAGGCAATGCAGGGTCAGCTGAAGACAACACGGACGTCTCCCAGACGGGCGTGTACACAGAGCACGTCTTCACAGACCCTTTGGGAGTTCAGATCCCAGAAGACCTCTCACCAGTGTATCAGTCAAGGTATCCAAATGGGTCAATAACTTAGGAAAGCACATCAGTACACACACAAAAGGAACCAAAATAACCTCAGTCAGCCAAAATATTCCCACTAGTTCAGTGGTTCCCAGCCTTCTGGCCCTTTAAATACAGATCCTCATGTTGTGACCCAACCATAAAATTATTTTCGTTGCTACTTCATAACTGTAATGTTGCTACTGTTATGAATCGTAATGTAAATATCTGATATGCAGGATGGTCTTAGGCGACCCCTGTGAAAGGATCGTTCGACCGCCAAAGGGGTCGCGACCCACAGGTTGAGAACCGCTGCACTAGTTGGTATTGTTGTGGCAGACTTAGATGCCATTACTTATTCCCACTATGCTGTTCCTTCCTCTTCACTGTCTCTGGATATCCCCCCCCCACCCCCATTTGCTCTCTTTCCTTCTAATTTATGAAAAAAGTCTTGTCTATAAAATACATTAGTCAAAATTTTTCTGGTCATTTTTTCCTCTAGAATTATTTTTTTAATTGTCTTCACTGCCTTCCATTCTATTAATAATTCTTGCTATTTTAATCCCCACCCCTACTCTCACTCCCACTCTAGTCAGCAGTGAAATTGGCCATTGTTTCAATTTCCTATGTGGGCTTGGATGACCTTTTTGAATTTAGCTCTCTGGCAAACATTTTATTAAAAGACAGTTTGTTTTAGGCTCTTTCTTTAAAAGGTTGGTTAATCTAGGTCCATTTCATGAATTCTTTAATTTTCTTTCTTGCCTACTCTAGGTCTTGCAGATAGGGGTTTATCTAAACTGGATTTTTTTTTTAATTTAATATTTTTCCTCTTAGTATATAGAACAACCAAATATCTTAACATTTAATTGTCAATTTAAGAATAAAGTCAGGCCCTGGCTGGTGGCCCAGTTGGTTGGGCATCAACCTGCACCGAAAGGTTGCCAGTTTGATTTCCAGGCAGGACACATGCCGGGTTGTGGGCTTGATCCCTGGTAGGGGCCTGGGGGAGGCAGCAGGTCGATGTTTTGCTCTTACATCAATGTTTCTCTCTCTCCTTCCCTCTCTCTAAAAGTAAATTTAAAAAGAAAATAGTCATCTTTTTATTAGAATTAGTACATTTGTCTGTTGAATTTGATAACTCAGTTATATCTCTTTTTTATATGTGGCAATCTAAAAGAAAGAAGGCTGTGAGTGAATGCAAGCTTACTAATTTATTTTAGAAAATTCTTTATATTTTACCCTCCTTTCTGTGTATGTGTGTGGTTTTTAAAACAAACCATCCCTTCCTCTTTTCTCCTTTAAGAAGAAACTGATAAAATTCAAAGTAACTGTAAGGGAGAGGCATAATTATAGTCTGGATAGTAACTGCTATATTTCATTACCATTTCTTAACTCCATGTTGGCAACTTGGTCCTCCTAGTATGTTAATTTTCTTCTGGTACAATTGTTTAAATATTTAACATAAGCATTTAACTTTGGCTTTTCTGGAATTTTTTTTTTTCTTACACTGTACACTAAAGTATAGAAATGACCAACCCCTGAAAACTAACTGAGCACACTCAGCTTTCTTTCCTTTTGTCCCACCTTTCCCAGTAATGACTCAGATGCATATAAAGATCAAATATCAGTGTTGCCAAATGAACAAGACCTGGTAAGAGAAGAAGCCCAGAAAATGAGTAGCCTTTTACCAACTATGTGGCTTGGAGCTCAGAATGGCTGGTAGGTGCCAACTCTTTTAATATTAGAGTATCTTTAGTCTTTTACCTTTGCTTTAGAAACCACAGATACGTAAAATGTGGTACACATAAGTATAAACAAAGAGTACACATTAAAGCAAAGAATTTTATATACACATAAGTTTTAATGTTATATTACAACAGTCTCATAAACTGGACTTGCATTGGTTCTGGATGCTAAACCACACGTTTCTCTGTCATGGTGTCCCCTTCATATAATATTATTGGAAGAAGAGGTTAATAACATTTTAAAATTTGAATGATCCAGAAATAGAAGATCCTGAATAGCACACAGATGGAGAATTATTGATGCATATATAGGAGGCTTATGTAGGATTAAACTAATGTATTTGGCTGCAGGAAGACCCAAATCCAAACATAACTTTTCAGTAGAGTTACTAGGAAAACCAGGACAGATCAGGCTGAAAGCTTACCAGGTGATAACAAACATTGTTACCTGGTCTGTTCACTTTCTAGTGGTGTGGGGGGTCTTACAAAATTATCCTTTTCCTGAAGTTAAGCAAGGTCACTAGTGTATCTTTTCCATAGTGGTCTAATACTATACAATGAAGGATGGGCAGACTTTTTCCACGGAGGGTCAGATAACAAATATGTTAGGCTTTGTAGCCATACTATCTCTGTTGCAACTTCACAGCTATGCTGTGTGATGCAAAAGCTGCCATTACTTTGACAATATGTAAGTGGGTTAGTGGGACTGTGTTCCAATAAAACTTTATTTATGTTCACAGAAGTGTGAGTTGCATACAAATCTCATGTCATGAAATACTCTTTGATTTTTCCCAACCATGTAAAACTGTTTTAGCTTATGAACTGTACTAAGGCGGGTGGAGGGCTGGATGTGTCCTGCGGGCCTTGGAGTGCCTCTGCCTGATGTAAACCACTGTCTTCACAAAGTTGTAGTTCAGTCTAGTAAGAGGATGATCGTTTTTTAAAACAGGATTTTGCCCAGGATTCTGAAGTGTGGGGTAGCCTGCAATTGACCCTGCATTCTAGTTCTGGCTTTTATTCTTCATATGTTTCTGTTTGCATAGGCAGCTTATTTCTCTGCCTTAGGCCTACCCATACTCTCATTTTTTCCCTAAAATGTGTATGTTACTCCTCTTTCCCCCTGAAGGAACTTTGTGGTCATTATTAGACGTAAGCAATGACTTGATGTTCTCGATGCCTTACCAGTCTTGATTTTGTTCTTGCAGTTTGTATGTCCATTCATCTGTAGCCCAGTGGAGGAAATGTCTCCATTCTATTAAACTTAAAGATTCGATTCTCAGTATTGTGTAAGTTTTATTTTAGAAATTCTTTCTTTTAAAAATACTATATCTTTGTTTAAACTAGATTTTAAGACTATTAAAGCTAACATGTATGTCATGACTAAATCAGTATCCATATTATTTTTACCTTCTTTATAGAATTAGAGAAGTTGAGTGAGATGAAACTAGAAAGTAAAATAGAAAAACTTGCCAGGTTGATACCTCACCATGCTATGAGTTCTCTAGTGCTCTGTGGGAGACAACCAATTAATACCTGTGAATATACATTTGTTTCAGAATATTCTGTACACTCTGTGAATATGTTGGCTAAGGCTTTTACTAGTCCTTTCCATGTGCTGACTATCAAAAACCAGTGTGTCTCTTAAGTGACAGGGCTGCCTCTGCTAGTTCTACTCGAGGTGTGTGTCTCTGGTCTGTGGACCTTTTGTCAACAGTCTGTGATGAGAAGAGGAGTTTGTGCCCCACCATGAACATCTGGGTCACCACATACGCTGTTTATCTAGTTCAGCTGACATTTTTATAGCACAGCTCTCTCAATGAAGAAAGGGGTGTGTTCATTTAGCTTCTGATGTGAGCTCCTCATCTTTCATGTACTGGCCCTCTGAGAGCCTCTGAACTAGTTCAGTATTGTGTGGTCCCTTCTGTATTCCTGATGGAGAGTTCTGAAATCCTCTTTCCCGTTTGCAGACACGTGAAAGGAATTGTGTTAGTGGCCCTGGCTGATGGCACCCTTGCTATCTTTCACAGAGGAGTTGGTGAGTTGTTATGAATAGATAACAAGTGCACTCACTTGTTGCATTGCAAAAGCATTTTTAAACAGATTGGTTTTTTATGCTTTAAAGAAATGATGCTTAATAGGAGATAGAATAAAGGTTTAAACCGAATACTAACGATGTGTGATAGCAGTAAATATGTGAGTGCCTGCTTGGAGGTATACATTTATAGTATACCTCAGTGAAAGTATGTTTACCATACTGAGCAAGCAGTTTAACATTTCATGGTCCTCTTATATAATGTCATACGGAGGTGCTGGTTTTTCATTCATACACTTATTCAATTGGGAGAAATTTTTCTTTGTCCAGTATTTAAAAAATAATTTGCATCTACTTATATTTGGTAAGTATATAATAAAAGCCTAAGTGACCATTACGGCGGAATGACCAGAACAACCGGTCTCTGTGATGCGCACTGACCACCAGGGGGCAGGCGCTCAACGCAGGAGCTGCCCCCATAGGGGGCAGTGTGCTCCCATAGGGGGGGCACCGCTCAGCCAGAAGCCGCGCTCACCGCTGGTGTGCATAGCGGTGGTGCCAGGAGCCTCTCCCACCTCCGTGGCAGCGCTAAAGAAGGAGCAGCAAGCAGGCAGGTGGTCAGGAGCGAGGGGTCCCGGACTGTGAGAGGGCGCAGGCCAGGTAGAGGGGACCCCCCCCACCACCACCAGTGCACATATTTCATGCACCGGGCCTCTAGTTTAAAATAATTTTTAATTGGATAAGGTTTAATGATTTTCATGTTATGTTATTTACATTCTTCCCCTTTAAAACAGTGTTTCCACCATCTTTTGGAGAAATGTGGGGTCTATGAGATACTTGGGTGACTTTATAACTGACTGGCACCTAGAGATAGCTGGTTGATGGCTACATAACAAAAAGAAGGAAAGGCCTCTGTTTTACCTTGTTCAGGTTCTTTACAGACTTTGAGTGCAATCATCACCAGAACTCATGAGGAAGATTCTGTTGTCACCCTCATTTTATAGATGAGGAAACTGAGGCAGAGTGTTTTAGTCACTCAGTAAGTGGAAGAGCCTAGGAAGAACAGTAAATGTTTTAGTGTACTGGGTCCAAAATTATATTGACAGAGCAACACAAGCAAAGTACATTTAATAAAGAAATGCCAAGTTCTGCATTTGGGTTCAGAAGAGTAAGATGGAGGAGGCCTGCTGAAGAGTGAGAATTCCTTAAAGGTTGACTACAAATTCAGTCTGAGTTAGCTAACGTCATAAATCTCATAGGTAGTAGAATAGGGTTCCACTCTGGTAGCTAGACAGCGTGAAATGGACATGGATGGACAAAGAGGAACTAGGCTGAAGGGCCCAAAGACATGTGCCAAGGATGCTTGGTTTTGAAAGGAGAAGACATGGGGCAGTAACAGAAGCTGCTTCCATTGGGCAAAACTATAAACTAATGGGAGACTACATATGAGGAGGCAGACTTCAGCCAGGGGTGGGGAGTATTTTGCTGACAGTTACGGCTTCCTGAAAACGGAACAGCTGTTTTGTGAGGCATTGTGTTTTCTTTCACTGAAATTGTTGAAGCAGAGCAAGCTACCAGCATTGGCTCTCATTTGTATTCTGTCATCGCTAAAATTATAGGACACATGATTCCTAACATTGCCCTTGACTTCTACCCAAGAAAATATATCAGAATGCAAGTGAGTGAGAGATGTCATCCCCCAAATAATTTTAATCCTTGCTCATTCTTAAATATTATTATAAACAGGTAACTTATAACTGATTTATCATATCACTACTGTTGAGAGCATGGTAGTCCAGGTATTGAGTGGCAGGTTGGACCGGATGAGCTTTGAGGTCTCTTCCAACTTTGTAGTTTATAAAATAAGAGAACCCAGTTTCTGCAAATAAAGGATATACTGAATACATGGTATTTGTGGGTGTTTCATGAATAAAATTAATTATATACCCTGATAGAATGTTTCTTGTGTTAAAATTTAGTAAAAGGTGGTATACATTAACTAGTAATCTATTTCTTATTTTAAAGATGGGCAGTGGGATTTGTCAAACTATCACCTGTTAGATCTCGGGCGGCCTCACCATTCCATTCGATGCATGACTGTGGTACATGACAAAGTCTGGTGTGGCTATCGGAACAAAATCTATGTGGTTCAGCCAAAGGCCATGAAAATCGAGGCAAGTTAACCCATGTTTTCTCTGCTTACTGAATTTCTATTTCCTGAAGATTCTAAGACTAATTATTTTCAGCTTCTTTAGAAACTATTTTCTGAATCTGTGTTTTAATGATACATTGATGACATCTTGCCACTTTTGACTATGAGAATGGGAAGTGTTGAGTTTTTTTTGAAGGAAGAAGATTAACACAAATGTTGAAATGTGTCTGAGTATCCATAGGTGCATATGTGTTTGAATATATGGTTCTGGATTTGTTTACTTATGTATGGGTAGAGGGGAAGGAGGATTCCCAAGTCTTTGCCACCCCACGTGTGTTTACACAAATCCATATGTGTCAAAGACTGAGACATAAGATTGCAGTGAGCAATCCTCTTAGTATTGCTTTCTTTAAAAAAGTTTTGCAACCAGATGTAATTTTTTTAAGACAACCTAAAGCTGGAAAATTTTAAGGTGGAAGGTCTCCTTCTCCCTTTGTCCTAAATCTCATTCCTTTATGTAAAAGTCCTAAAGTTAACCATTTGGTGTTTATTTTTCAGATCTGTTTCTTACATGCAGACACACACACAGACAACACACACACGCAGCAATGCAGGCTCCTTTTTGTTTAGTTATAAATAGAATCTTCATGTAATTTCTCTTCAATCCAACAAAATCTTGAGATCAAATTCAGTCTTATTGTTGAACACTGACACATAACATGGATGTGCCAGTATTACTTCCATAAGTGGATGACCTGTACAGTGTTAAAACCAGCATCCTTTAGTTCTTTGTTTTTCTTTTTATTTTGAAGTCTGGGGTAAAAGCTATGATCATATTTAGTGAACACTATTTAGGCTCCTCTTTTAACATATATTCTTCCAAATTTTTGTGCAAATTAGCACAGTTTTTAAACACAAACTCCTGCATATTAAAAGTAACACTGTGATGGAACAATCTTTCCTAGAAATCATTTGATGCACACCCCAGGAAGGAGAGCCAGGTGCGGCAGCTTGCGTGGGTAGGTGACGGCGTGTGGGTCTCCATTCGTTTGGATTCCACCCTCCGTCTCTATCATGCGCACACTTACCAACATCTACAGGATGTGGACATTGAGCCTTATGTAAGCAAAATGTTAGGTAAGTTCCAAAGCGTTTTATTTCTGTCAATTAAATAAAGTGTTTTATTTTTAAATGTTCTCACATGCTGGATAGAACCAGTGAATAAGTTGCCTGAGGATTAGTGAGCTCTTATCACTGAAGGTGTCAGGCAGACACTCCATCTACCCTGTGGGAACTGTCAAGTCTGCCCCAAAAATATCTTTAAGCAATGACTTCGTATCTCTACCTCTGTCCCGTGTCCATCCTTTCCTGCCTGGGTAACCTGAGCCTCCTCACTGGCTCCCTCCTTCCACTCCAGTCTGTGCTCTGCATAGTAGCCAGGATGCGTTCTCCCCACGCCCACTTCCTGCCTTTAGCTGAGGTGGCAGGAGCAGAGGAATTTAAGTGGCCTGGACCACTCTCCTCACTCACAGTTCTACCCGCACTGACTCAACTCAGCAAGCTCCTTTCCATGTCAGGGCCTCGCATGTACTGTATCCTCTGTCTGAGAAGTCCTTCGTGGTCCCTTTTTACTTGGCCTCCAGACCATAGCTACGTGTCACATCCAGAAGAGACCTTTTCTTGTCTCCCACTTGGATTCAGGTCATCTTATACTTTTTCTTCACGGGCTCATCTTTGTTGTGGTTGCACTGGTGTTACGTGATTCCTACTTCCTGCCTCTCTCTCCCACGGACCCTAAACGCCATGAAGGGCAGGGACCACCCCTGCTGTATCCTCAGCTCCTAATGCAGAGCTGTGTGACTATTAGAAATGCCGTTCACTAAGGATTCCTTTATGAAGAGAGGTTGAGCTGCACCAGCGGTTTTTAACCTTTTAGGGCCTTTGCCCTCAGAAAACCTGATGATAGCTGGGTACCCTCCCTGGAATCAGGCATATGTACACATAGACACAGACTAATTTCGGGGGTGGACTTTGACCATAGGTTTAGACTATGAAGATTCTAAGACTATTTCTGAATAGAGTAAGGTTCCTAACACTGATTCTGTGATCATACCCTTCAGCTCTTACAAGTAGAAAATGAGTAACTAAATGCTGTTTGTTTTAAATGCATTATCTGTTTAATAATTTTGCCCCTCAAGTCCCAGAAAATAAAGTCAGTTGAAAAAACTCTCTTGAAATAACAAAGTGCATTGATTCTCCCTAAATTATATGCCTGTGGTTTCCTAAAATTTCTAAACTGCCATTGAATAAGAAGTGTGTAGGTTTTGTTCGCAAAAGTTGTTTTCATCTACACAAAGAAATTTAAGGCACACCAGAACTCTTTCAGCTTATAAATTTGAAGGACATTTAATTTCCCAATTTAGTAAACACTGTTTTTATTGAAGGTTTTTTGTTCTGGTTTGGTTTTGTAGCTCCCTAATTAAATCCTGTGTCATATTTCCTGAGCCATAGTATCTTCTTTCTAAATGATAGTGTGATGGCAGTCACGTTTAGAATTTTCTGTTCCCATTAAGCATGAGTTGTGAGCTAGGTGGTAAAGCCAAAGAAGAGTTTTCTCATATTAACCCACTACTCTGAGGGACCTAGAATCTCAGACATTATCTGCTCCAGTTTCTTAATGAAATGTCCCGTGTCTCCTCCCCCCCCCGCTGTGCAGGTACTGGAAAACTGGGCTTCTCTTTTGTGAGGATCACAGCTCTGATGGTGTCCTGCAATCGTTTGTGGGTGGGGACAGGAAACGGTGTCATTATCTCCATCCCACTGACAGAAAGTAAGTACGTTTTCACTCACCAAACTGTCACAGTGCAGATCGGAGAGTTGCAGGGAATGGTCATGTCCAGACTTCAGGCAGAAGGAATTGCTCTGGTTTTGGCAACTCGGTGGTAATTTAGAAAATCAATCTGGTGGCAAAGATCTAACTATTGTCCCTTCATTCTTTCCATGGAAACTTATGAATTGTAGCAAGTAACAGTTCATTCTGAAAGGCACTTTTTCTCAATTCAGGAATAACAGTCCTGTTTCCTCTTTTTTTTTTTTTTTTTCCTTTAGAGAGAGAGAGAGGAAAGGGGAGAGACAGAAACATTGATGTGAGAGAGACATCGATTGGCTGCCTCCTGCACGAGCCCTGACTGGGGACAGGCATCAAACCTGCAACCCAGGTATATGCCCTTGACTGGGAATTGAACCCGCTACTCTTTGGTGTGTGAGCCGATGCTCCAACCACTGAACCACACTAGCCAGCACCTGTTTCTTCTTTTAAATAAAGGCCAAAGTCCATTTTTCTTTCTGCTTTTTATACCAGTATCCAGAAACATTACTAGTACTCATTCTAGTTTTTCATGTCTCCCTGGCAGTTAGTTTAGGAGATTCTCTTTGGTTTAGAAAAAGTCACAGAAGTTTCTTAGGAGGTCAGCAAGCCCTTCCTTATGCTGGAAACAAGTCATCTATCCTGTATTTGAAAAGAATGTGAACAAAATGTACATTGTATGTTTTTTATATTATGTTACTTTATTATTTTTGTAAACAAAATATACATTGTGTGTTTCTCTCATTATGTTCCATTACATTGATCATTCATTAAATAAGTGTTTTTGTTGCAAAATTCACAGGCAGGGAATGGTTTGGAAACAAGTGTCATAAGTACATAAGATAAGTTAATAAGGAAATATCTCAGAATAGTCCTATCTTTTTTCAGGGGAAGGAAGGAGGGCTGGAAGGTGGTACATCTGGAGCCTTAAAGAACCTAAGTTCTTAATCAGTTACTACTTATAAATCTACATGCTTAGACCACTTATATCCTAAGAGATCCTAGGATATCCCAGAGTTCATTTCAACTTTTTATAAAAGAGAGTTCCACTTTGGCACTGTTACTTTGAACAGGTTTTTTTAATGAAAAAGGGGAAATATTAGCATTTAGGAAATGCTCCCCATTAATTATGCTCTTATGAAATTATGAATCACTGCAATTGCTTTATGATGGAGAAAAAAAATCACAGTGAATCAAATTGTATTTTTGGGGCAGAGAAATTGTAGAGAGAGGCTTTGATTAAGAACTTTTGAGTGTTACTTGGTATTATACCAAGTTGGATTTGGTTAGGCGCTTTGGGCGCCAAGTCACCAGATAGGAGACTCCAAGAGTGGTGGCTCATAGTAATTCTTCTCCCCCCTGTCATGCACCTCTCCATGTCCCCTTCCTCCTCTCGCTGTAGCTGTAATCCTCCACCAGGGACGTTTACTGGGGCTGAGGGGTAAGTGCAGATCCTGATCCCACTCTTCCTCCGGCTTCCGATAGCCACTGTGAGGCTGTCTCACGTCTCTAGATGCCTCCTGAATGTTCTCAATGTCACCCACTTGCAGTCACTGCATCGCAGCAGGTGTTTTTGTTTTTGTTTTTGACGTCTGTTACATGGCCACCAAACTACTGCTCAGCAGCTTAGTCTGTTTATCACCTTTTGTTGCAGCTGAACTTTCTTTTCAGACTTTTTTCCTTTCCAATAAAAACACGAAACATCTCTTAAAACTGTCATTAATCTACATTGTTTACTCTTGTTACCAGTTATGTTTCTTTCATTCACTTACTGGCCCATGGAATGGGGAAGTTTTGTGAGTCTGGTCATTCTAAAACAATCCAGCAAATCATTGGTCTGGTGTCAGTGAAAGTGACTGTATTGTAGTGGCTGCGTCCTTTAGCACAGCTTTTCACCACTCCCCTCAAGGGGGATATTCTTACCACAGGGGAGAAAAATTAAAAGATAAACTATAAAAATTTTATTTAAAAATATGCCCATTGACCTTTAACTATGTACTGGTTAGTTTTCTAAAATGAGGATTAAAAACAAAACAAAACAGATATTCCTAAGATTCAAATCTGTTTTCTTTTGTTAACTAAAATGATTTTTTAAAAATTACTAGATGTGTTGAAAAAGTGAGCTTAGTTATTGCTAGACTGGCAAAATCCCCTACTCCATTTACTGAGGTACTTAAAAATAACTAGCATGCTATCTCTCCTCTTCCAGCTTTGTCTTGATTTGGCATTGCTGCCTTTGTTTTATCTCAGCTGGCTGTAGCTTTTAGATAATACCTATCATAAGGATTAACCAGTAACCTCTTGCATCATTACAATTTTCTAGGGGAAAATAGTTGGTATTTGGTTTTTCTGTTGCAGCAAATAAAACCTCAGGAGCACCAGGAAATCGCCCTGGAAGTGTGATCCGTGTGTATGGTGATGAAAACAGCGATAAAGTGACTCCAGGGACGTTTATACCCTATTGTTCAATGGCACATGCTCAGCTTTGCTTCCATGGGCATCGGGATGCTGTGAAATTCTTCGTGGCAGTCCCAGGTGAGGTGGATTATCCTGGTGAGAAGATGCATGTCATTGTCTCTCTCTTGTCCCTTAGTTCCACTACCCGCTCAAATGCTAAGTACTAGAATTACAGGTCATTTCACTAATATATATGAGAAGTTCTATAATGACGGTAAGAATAAAGCACTGTAGGGCTATTTGAATGAAATTGTTATGGAATCTCCTCCACCCCCCCCAAAACAGACTTCTTGATTTTTAAGCAACAAACCTGCTTACTTTTTAAAGCAGTTGTATTATTTTATCACCACAGAATACCAAAAATGGTCTTGGCCTGATAAAGGAGATAGCTAGAAAGAAGCCCCTGTCATCAAGGCTTGGTGCAGGAAGACAGGGGGAATGTGTTCGTACCTTTATCAGTGCTGCGGCCAAGAGCAGTGGACGAGGGGCTTGGGAGTCTGGGCCCTCCGCCTCGCCACTTGCCTGTTACTTTGAGCAAGTTGCCTAACCGCTGAGACTCGTTTCCTTGTCTTCTTACATGGACATGATTTTAATATCTGCTCCCTGCCGGCCTCACTGATTGTGAAAATTAATGGAAGTGCTTTGGGAAGTAAAGTACCATCTAGATATGAAAGGTAGTAGTGTGATGTCCAATGGGAAGTGTTCTGCCCGTTGAGAATACTAAATGATGTTGCTGCCACCTGTAAGCAGGATCCACGTTTTGAATTTCTCCCCATAAGAGGCTAGTTTAATAGTTAGACAAATTTCAAATATGACTTTACCACACCAGCTCACTGTGTCACGTTGGACAGTGTTTTAGCGTATTAGGGTTCTTCAGAGAAACAGAACCAACAGGGGGTGTGTGAGAGAGAAAGAGGAGGACGGGGGAGAGAGAGATGGGCAAGTGGAGATGTTTTGATTTATTTATTTTAAAAAATTGGCCCATGCGATTATGAAGGCTGTATATTTGAAATCTGCAGGGCAGCTGGCATACTGGAGACCCAGAAAAGCATTAATATTACAGCTTGAGGACAAAAGCATGCTGGAGGCAGAGTTCCCTCTTCCTTGGGGGACTATCTTTTCCTCTTAAGATCAGCAACTTAAGAGATGAGGCCCACCAACCTTATGGAGACTAACCTGCTTTACTCAGAGTCCGCTGACTTAAATGTTAACTATGCCTTCACAGCAATATCTAGACTGGAGTTTGACCAAATATCTTAGCACCATAGCATAGCCAGGTTGACAGATAAAATTAACCATCACACTTTTTCCCCCAAGGTGTTCCAAAGATGAGGTAATTAGTGAACATGGTGCAGGGCTCGCACATGGCACTCTGGTTACTCAGTGTTCTTAGCAACATAGTAATGAGCTTCCTGAAACATCTTGTATTTGTATAGTTATTTCCTTAGGATAAGTTCCTAGAAATGCTGGTAATAGTGTTTTCTTGCTTTCTCAAAGAAAGAAAAAAATATGTCTTAGAGTCCCCTTCGAGTCTCTTTTATATTTCTCATTTTGAGATTTATTAAGTTTATGCATAAAAATCTAGTTTATTCAATTAACTATGGTTCTTATATCTGAATAAATGTGCTCCATTCTCCTATTGATGGACCTCTAGATCTTTGCTGCCTTCCTCCCCGCCCCCCAAGTATTAAAAATAGTACTGCAGCAGACCTTCTCCTGTATATGGGAAAGACTTTCCTGTTGGGTATAAATCTGGAAGTAGAATTGGCAACATTGTTGACCAGTTGGCCCTGAGGATTAAGCCTTCAGGTTGGCCCTATTATCATACCTCTGTGCTCTTGCTCCTGTGTCGGAACTAACCAGTCTGGAGGAGTTTTCTCTAGCAGGCCTGATTTCTTCCAGAGCATCATTGAGTAATGCATGAGTGAGACACTGCGGGAGTAAAGCAAACTGTCCTATCCACCTTCAGCATACATTTCTTTCTAAAAGTGTGTTGCACCATAGGATTGTGCCCTGCTGTGTCCTGGAGGCATGGTCTGTGCAGCTTGACCAAAGGACAGCAGATTCTCCAAGAAGAAAACATACCCCACAGTCAAAGCTTTCTAAGAGGGATGTCATAGAGATTATAGTGTGAATAATTTTTTAAGGTTTCTCTCTATACCATTTCATGCTCCAGGATTCTACCTTAGAACACATTTACCAATCATTTTATTTGCATAATCTAAAATATAAGATATACTTTTCTTAAGTATGAAAGGAAAACTGTGGATTTGAAATAAATATAAATATTAATTAGGAATACCCAAACTCATAAGGCTTAAGGTGAAGACTTTCTTTAGTCTTTTACACAAAAGCACATGCCCCCTCTCAAAAGAGAGGCCTTTCCACTGTCCCTCAGATCAAGAGATATAGATTGTAAAAGTCTGAAGCAGGCAGCTAAGACCAGCCTGGCTATACACAGATTTTATGCTGAATTTTGGACCTATGTCTGGTTTGGTACAAAATGGCTTCATTTAGATTTTTAAATTGGGCTCTTAGGACCTCTCTAGATGTTTTCTGATCATGCAGAGGCTTCTAGCATCCCCAGTACTTCGGTTTCTGAAAATATTTTCCAAGTTTCTGAAAATATTCAGAAAAAAATGTTTCCCCACTCCAATCTATGCTAAGTAATATTCACTTGTTCCTGTATCAATAGGTCAGGTTGTCAGCCCACAAAGTGGCAGTAGTGGCACAGATCTCACAGGTGACAAAGCAGGGCCATCTGCACAGGAGCCTGGCAGCCAGACGCCCTTGAAGTCTATGCTTGTCATCAGTGGAGGAGAGGGCTACATCGACTTCCGAATGGGTAAGTCGGTGGTCCTGGGAGCTCAGATTCCACTGGGTTCTGTGACGTGGATTTTCATAGTAAACCAGAAACCACTCTGATAAATTATTTCTAAGAGCTTTTCTTTGAATTCTTTACTTGGAAAAGCACTTCATATGACTTTCCTTCTATACATCCTTCCTTCCTTTTTGGATTTCTTTTTATATCAAAGTGCATTTGTTTTGAACTACCTGGTTATATTTCAGTTCAGAAATTGAATTGTGTCTTTTTATTTTATAATATATCTTTATTTCAGAGAGGAAGGGAGAGAGAAAGAGAGATAGAAACATCAATGAGGAGAGAGAATCATTGATTGGCTGCCTCCTGCACGCCCCCTACTGGGGATCAAGCCCGCAACCCAGGCCTGTGCCCTTGACCAGAATCAAAACCGGGACCCTTCAGTCTGCAGGCTGACACTCTATCCACTGAGCCAAACCAGCTAGGGCTGGATTGTGTCTTGAGCCTTTTGAAGAATGCTCCTCTCCACAGTTGGACGTTGCTTTGAAAAGGCCACAAGGGGTGGGTAAAGGAGAGCTTGGCCTACAGAGAGGAATGCGCGTTTTTAGGGGTCTTTCTTTCCCACTGTGTCTCGTTGACAGTATCAGTGTTTCCTTTTGCCGGCTGAAGTGCAGGTGAGACACATTGCAGACTTCTAGGAGATGAGTGTTACAGCTTTGTCCCTGTGTGAGTGTAGGTTCTGCTGAAGAATCTGGCCCAGGAGGCGCGTTGTCCCTGGGCTGTGCCAGAATAACCCGCTCGGCAGCAGCAAAACCGCTGGATGTTTGCCTAGAGCAGTGTCTGGTCGGGGCCTCATTTGTCAACCTCACTGAGCTACTCCTGGAAACACCCCTCGTCTGTCTGTCCCTCGGCCTCATTTCTTCATCTCCACCAGGCACTGTCAATTCCTTACCCATCCTGAACCTGAAAATCCTGGGAAGGAACACCCAGCATGTTAGGTGGTGAATCTACCGTCTCTCGTGCCGCAAGGAGGTGACATCAGTGTCCGTGTGCTGGTGTCAGTTACCTTTGACCGGACAACTTCCCTGTCTGACAGGAAGGTGTTTGGGTTTAGTTTGTGGGGTCTATCCCCACACTTGCACATTTATAATTCTACTAGAGGCCCAGCACACGAAATTGTGCGTGGGTAGAGTCCCTAGGCCTAGCCTGCGATCAGGGCCACCTTCCGCCCTCTTGCCAGTCCCCAGTCCTGTCCCGCCACCACCCATCCTGGTTCCCCATGGTTCCCCCTTCGCCATCCTGTGATCGGAGCCTTCGGGCCAGGGAGGGGGAGGGGAGGACCGAGAGGTGGTCAGTGCACCTCATAGTGACTGGTCGTTATGCCATTATGGTGGCTGGGCTTTTATTATATAGGATCTAGTCTCAGTTCTTAGTTTGAAATAGACAAATGTAGACTGGCCATTTTGGATAAGCACAGAATTGGACAGCTTTGCCTTCTTAGCTCCCATTTCTGTAAACTGCCGTATGCAGACCTATTGGGATGAGTCTCCAACATGGTACCGAGAACTCATGGTTAAGATGTGGTCTGGAAAGTGAATTACCCTTTTCAGAAGTCAGGCAGGCAAGACTCCTGTTCGTGGCATTGCTCTCACTGTGTTCTCTGCGACGGGAGTCAGACAGGTTGTGTGCACACTGTTGATGCACTGACCACGAGCATCATTTGTGATGTACAGCGGCCTGCACATTCCATGCTCAACCTAACTTGAGTCTCCTTATCCTCCACCCACCAGGTGATGAAGGTGGAGAATCAGAGCTGCTGGGAGAGGATCTTCCACTTGAACCTTCTGTTGCCAGAGCGGAAAGGAGTCACTTGATAGTGTGGCAAGTGATGTATGGCAGTGAGTGAGCCCATGGGACACAGGTGGAGACGGGCATGCCGTCTCTTCTGCATGGTTCTTTCCCTTCCTCTTTATTTAATGCTCTCTTTGTGAAAAAGATGCACCACATACTGTGTGAGCATTTCCCCCCTGTTAACTTTACATTATAAAATCTGTCCCACTGTCATAATACAGGAACTAGCTGTTTTATTGCACCAGTGTTATAGGCAATTTCAGTGTGTTATGAACAAATCAAAGAATGTTTACTTTCTACAAACTGGTGAATTCTAGAAAGCAATCCAGATGTGGTTTATTCTGCCGCAGCGAATATCACTCACTTCATTTGATGGAGTCACTTTTTAGCTGTCACTAATAATGGAATCAATGGAAACACTTGATAAGTGAAACTGTATCATTAAGGATAGTCGTAAAGTTTCCCCCAATGTATTATAAACTGACACAAATTAATACCGGGTGGATCATCAGGATTTATCTAATGTCCCAAGAGGGCTAAAAGCTAACTGTAAATTACTTAACTTTCACTTTCAAGTCTGAAAAATCTTGTTTATATGGTATATAAAAACTTTGTTTTCATCAGATGGGGGGGTTTTATATTAAAGAAATTAAGACTACACTATTTAAATAAATGTTTCCTATTTCTGACTTATTAGAGCTCTAAAGTTTATGAGGCCTGCTTCTCTGAATATGCTAAATTTTTTTTGAGGCTAGTTTCACTCATTTTCATACTAATATGTCTGAAAGTTTGTACTTAGAAGGCTTAGAAGATAGGCATCAGCAGTGAGAGGATTTTTTAAAAAGGAAATTGTTTTGGATTCTTTGTATCAGAGGATGGTGGTGGTTGGTTGAGTTTTTTTTCATGTACAAAAATTAACTGTTTATTAATTGTTCTTGGGCTGCCCTAACCAGTTAATAGGAGTAAAGCTGTGTTGTTGATGGAACGTGGCCTAATGGACTGAGAGAGAGACTTGATTAGAAACGGTCGTTTCTCTTGTTCTGTATAAAACTACAGAACCGCTTGCACTTGATATTTTGTATGTAAATGACTTGTTAGAGCTTTTATGCCTTTGCAAGATTAAAATGCCATCGTCAAAGAGGAAAACTATGAAGGGCAAGACAACAAACCAAGATACCATGGAGTGAATGTTGACACATCTTTTCACCCTCAATGCCCATTTAAAAAGTAGAGTCTACCCCGTTTAATACGTTTTTTAAGAACCATTATGCTATGGTTTTTTCCCTCTCAAGCTTCTTGAAAATGTGTGATTTATCATTTTTTACTCATTACTTTAAGCAAAGCTAAATATAAATGTAAGTGCTATTTTTAAAATATAAACCTGTTGGATAACGACCCCTTATCAGGACTATCAAAGAGAAGAAAGCAGACACAGGCCCATCTCAGTAGTCTGCCAGGAATTGTTTTTCTAAACTGTCGTGTAAAGGTAGTTGTAAAAAGTACACCTTGTCTTTGCTTCATACACATGATGAGGGTAGATTATAAAATACATGAGCTCTAAGGAGCTGGAGGGGGCCTTTGGGTCCTTGGCCACATGTATCTATGAGCACATCGTGTGACAGTAAAAGTGTGGCTGCTGTAGACGACTAGAAGAAAAACCTCTTCTTAAAAGGATCATGTTCTTGCTTAAGCTGCGTACTTTTCTTCAGGCCACCTTTCCAGGACCCCCCATAACAGGTTTATATTCTTGTAGCGTTCACTTTGGTCAAGGTGGTAACAGGGAGAAAATGCTAACAAGTAAGCTGCTTGCAAGCAGCAAAGCAGTTGGTGTGAACTGCCTGTAGCTTGTATGTCAAGGGCAGAAAAGAAGTACCTGGGGTTGGTCTATGTGTAAAAAAAAGAAAAATTACCCTGTGGGAAGAAATAAGGGATTCCGAGAATTTCCTCATTTTATTACGCTTCGGTTCTATGTGAGGCTGAGCCACGTGACACTGCGGTCATCGCCCCTTGCTGCTCTGCAAGCATGGCCGTGTGGTACCCATCAGCCTGGCACTTACGTGATTGTAAAGGCAGGCTGAACTCCCTGAGCAAAGGGAGGGTATTCTCTAGGAACTCAGTTTTGAGAGCATTTTTCTCGAATTCCTGTAGATCTAAAATTTTAAAATAGGAATGAATATCTTAATAACTGCAGATTATTGAGAGTGTACAAGGTTTTGAGCACAACATATGCAGCACATAACTTTCCCGGTTAGTGCGTTTGCACAGAAGAGGTTAAAATGCCTTCTCTCGGTTGCTATAGTGTTCCTTTCTTGTGAAGGTCTTCCCGCATTGAGAACAGACCCTCTACAGTGGCTGCCTTAGAAACACAACAAAGCAAAACAGTTGTCATACAATGTTAACTGTACTGAAGAACGCGTGTCTTGCAAATGCTGTGGAATTGAATATTTATTTCCTTGTGAGTATTATGACCGTTACCAAAGGACTCAACCAGATTTAGGGCTCTTCTTCATTGATCATGTTTGTAACATGGGAAGAGCAGAGAGAATTAAATGTGGAAATCATAAATGCTTTTCTAACAGGGTTATGCTGTTTTATAACACAAAATGTCTTTTTCTTTCTCTTTAAAAAATTAAGTTGTTATTAATGTCATACATTTCTCAATATTTGAATATATATTTTAACCATTTTATGTTCTGACTTCGGTTTTTGTCCTAGACATTTTATCCAGCATATTACTTGCCTCTGTAATCTGAAAAATGGGTTCTAGATCGTCCTACTTTCCGTCTCTTGGAGGCTGAGGCTTCATTTCTATGAGCAAAACGCTCATTTAGCAACGTAGTTATTTCAGTATTTATTTCTATTATGGAATCCCTGGGGTTCGGAATGTAACTTTGTACATGAAATATATATAAATATGTATATGAAACATGTATGAGGTCCCGTGTATTTTGTTTGTTTTTGCCTTTCCTAGGAGTCTGAACTTGGTTTTTATTTGAAAGTCCGATAATCTTCCCCGATCCAACATGTCGTTTCTGGGGGACTGCCGCCATTTGGCACTAGCTGGAAGTGAGCCATGGGGAATACACAAAGGACACGCCTGCTGGCTCACGTGTTCACATGAGACGTGAGTAATAGACACTAGGGCTTTCTAGAAATGTGGGTGTGCTGAGTAACACCCCACACGTGACACTATGGCATGCCATTTGCTGGATCACTCAGTAGTAAGAAGCAGGTGCTATGCAGACGGGAGTGAGCGGTGTGCTTATTCGGGGCCCATCGGCCTGGGAGAGGCTCCTGCAGGAAGGATGATTATAAGACGAATCACGTGGTAGCACAATGTGACTCCCTGTGCCGTGCGGTGGTATTGAGAGTAGTCCAGTGTATTTTGTGTACAAGAAATGGGAGTTTCTGACATGATGCTAAAGGTAGCCCTGATGGGCATGTGAAGAGGACAGTTCGCTAGACAAATGCACAGCCGTCTACCCAGTGAGGTTGGATGCTCTAGAACAGTGGTTCTCAACCTGGGGGTTGAACGACCCTTTCACAGAGGTCGCCTAAGACCATCGGAAAACACATATATAACTACATATTGTTTTTGTGATTAATCACTATGCTTTAATTATGTTCAATTTGTAACAATGAAAATACATCCTGCATATCAGATGTTTACATTACGATTCATAACAGTAGCAAAATTACAGTTATGAAGTAGCAACGAAAATAATTTTATGGTTGGGGTCACCACAACATGAGGAACTGTATTAAAGGGTCGCGGCATTAGGAAGGTTGAGAACCACTGTTCTAGAATATAATTAATAGCCTGGCTCATTCCTGACCTTACCTACCTGCCCCTTCATCCTCTGGGGCCTGCCGAGTCATTGTTGTGGAGACAGGTGAATTCTTTCCAGCCTCATTCAGTCATCGTCCTGATTCAGCCAGTGTCCAGTGAGAAGCTAGAGGAACATCACAGGACAGGAAATGCTCATCCTCGTTCTGCTGGTAACAGGACAGAGTGCTGTCCTCACCACTGAAACAGCTGCCTGCAGTCCCACCCGGTGGCGCAGTTGTCTTTCACACAGATACTGCCCAAGCCCCCAAGCTCTTCCTGGTCCCTCCCAGGCCTCCTGTCCCGGGTAGGCTTGAGAACCCTGACCATCACAGAAGGCACGGACCTTAACTTTCTGCAGTGGCCAACTAGTTAGAAAAGGCTTTGCAGCTAGAGAACTTTTCAGAAAGCTTTAAATATTTGGTAATGACTGCAGTTCAGTTTTAAAGTCAGTTCCTGTACAGACACAGTGGACTAGAGGCAAAGCAGGCTGTACGCCTGTCCAGGCTCTGCTCCTGCAGTGACTCTAGACAAGTCACTAACACAGCACCCCAGAGTCACCCAGAAAGGCATCAAACTCCACCCAGACCTACTTACTGGGTCGGATCCTCTTGTGGAGTCTGAACCCAGGCATCTGTGAGTGTCATAGGGAAGCGTGCTGTGTGGCTAAGGTTGAGGGATCCTGTTTAACATATTCAGACCTTAGTTTCTCATGAGTTAAAGGTAGGTGGCTTGTCCAGATTATCTAAATCAGCGGTTCTCAACGTGTGGGTCGCGACCCCTTTGGGGGTCGAACGACCCTTTCACAGGGGTCGCCTAAGACCATCGGAAAACACATATGTAATTACACTACGGGCCCAGTGCACAAATTTGTGCACCTTGAAAGGAACTGTGGGCTGTGAGGCTGCTGTGTGCACAGGGGCGGGTCCCCGCCCAGCCCCTCACACCTCAGCCCCTGGTTCCCCTGTCTGCCGGCAGCCCCACTCCCGTCACCGCCACTCCCATGCTCTGACGGTGCCGTCCCCGCTCAGCAGTGGGTGTGAGCAGGGCTGGCGCCATCAGCAGGTGCAAGTGGCGACTGCTGCCCCGATCACCCCTCAGGAGCAGGGGAAGGTGGAGAAGCCCTCAGGGGTGATTGGGGCTGGCAGCCACCACTTGCACCTGCTGACAGTGCTGAGCGATTAGGGCTGACACTGGGCGCTGGCAGCGGGTGTGAGTCGGGCTGGCGCCGGCAGCAGGTGCAAGTGCTGGGTGGGACCGTGGCATGCAGGAGCAAACAAGGTTCAGTAACCCCCCCGAGGCTTGCCCCGATGACAGCGACCGGCGCCCCCCCTTGGTTTGGCGCCCCAACTCACCTGCTACACCATCCTGCCATGTTTCACGCTCTGCTGCCTGCTGCTGATGCCTGCCATGTTCCACATGCGCCCCCTGGTGGTCAGCATACGTCATAGCTACTGGTTGTTCAGTTGTTTGGTTGTTCGGTTGTTCTGCTGTTTGGTCTATTTGCATATTAGCCTTTTATTATATAAGATATTGTTTTTGTGATTAATCACTATGCTTTAATTATGTTCAATTTGTAACAATGAAAATACATCCTGCATATCAGATATTTACATTATGATTCATAACAGTAGCAAAATTACAGTTATGAAATAGCAACGAAAATAATTTTATGGTTGGGGGTCACCACAACATGAGGAACTGTACTAAAGGGTCGCGGCATTAGGAAGGTTGAGAACCACTGATCTAAATAAATCCTAGCTCTAGTCCTCTCTGGCTCTGTGGTCCTGGCTCTAATTTGCCTCGGGTGTTGTGTGCACAGTTGCCACCCACACCTGCTTGCAGATCCGGTTGCCCAGTCCCCTAGGAGGCCCAGGTATTGGGTGGGTGGGATTTGATTACTTAGAATTTCCAATTTATCAGAATGACTCTGTACAAAGGAGCCAGATGGTTTAGCTCCTTTCTTTTATGACCAAGCAGAACATTGGCTCCTACCCACAGGAAAAAAAAAAAAAAAGTAGTTATGATTTTATTTGAGGCTGCAAAGGAGAGGTGGACCAACCAGCCCCAGCTTCCCGGGTGGGGGGTGGGGGTGGGGAGGAGCAACTTTGTGTGAAAGCCACAGTTCCCAACCTGACCAGGAGAGGGGGGTATGGCCTGAAGCACCCGGAGCTAGTTCCAGCATGAAATTATTTCCTCCTTTCTCTCCTCTAAGGACTATCAGATGTCTATTTGGGGAAAATTTCCCAGGTGATTCTGATTCTTGCACTGGGGAATAAAGAGCAGCCCAACTGGATTCACAAACATCTGTTTTTCCAGGAGACAATCTTCATCCATTCTTAGCTATCATTACCAGCTCATGGTGACCTGCCAGCAGGCTCTCCCCAAGCTCAGCCCAGTGTCCTTTCTTTTTTGATTCATGGGTAATTGAAGCTTATGGTACTTAGAACATATTGCTACATTAAAAGCTTAAAGAGAATATTTCATCTCCCATTCATAGAAGAAAGCCATAACCCTTTAGTTGTGATCATGACTAGCTTGCATTTACATAACATCTCATAATTTTTCTCAAAGTCTTTGCTTCATAAACTCAAAGGTGACTTGCAGAGCAACCCTTTGGAGTGTGTGACCATCCTCAGGATCTAGAGGCCTGGTCACAGGAGGGGCCCTGCCCGTTGGCAAACAGGTCCAGCTGAGATGAGTAAAGGCCAAGGTCCTCACTGGGGAGAATAACCAGTTACTACTAGATCTCCAGCCAGGAGACCTGGTTTGGATCCTGGGTCTACTGTTTAATTTTGTGGCCCTTCACTAGTCACTTAAAGTATTGTTTCCTTACTATGAGAAGAGTAAACCCCTGGCCTGGGTTCTTGCGATGGCTGCGTGAGGTAGTGAGGTGGTAGCAGCCAGCACACCACCTGCCCCTCGTAGGCGCTCAGCAGCAGCAGAGGTTCCCAGGAGCCAGGTATGTGGGGATGAGGAAGATGGAAGGAGACACGAGAATGTGAATTGCAATCAAGTGTTACGGCTGTACGTGGAAGCAGTAGTTATACACCTGGGAGTGGTATGGTGTCTGCTTTGGCTATTTTGTAATGTGGTGAAAACAGAAAAACTCCTCCATGCTTATTTCAAGTCTGTGTAGGAAGCAGAGGTGTCTTGCGCCCCTCAGACCTTCCAGGGAGTACCTTTTTCTGTTGCCCCACCCAGCCTAATTTAAGAACAGGAATGTCCCGTGGAAATTAAACATAGAAGGGGACCATATTCATTTTATTCCTCTGCAGGCACAAAGAGGGACATACCAAAGCATGAGAATATAAGGTCAACATTTTTAGGTGCCATCAAAACATATTTATTCAGTATCTGTTGCTCATAATGCTAAAGGTATGACTATTACACTCCTAGTCACTGCTTACAAACAGAGAAGAGACATACAGAACTAAATAAAATATTAACATTGATGCACAGCAAGGTGTGGAATGGTAGCAAAGAGGTTATGGGCTTCCTACAAGATTAAAAAAACTTAGCATTGCTCTGCCCACGCAGGAGTGCACACCCCAGCTGTTGAGATGGATGTGGGACCTCCCAGGTGCAGACACCCAAAGAGGGAGCAGCCTGTCAGAAACTGCGGCTCCTCATCAGGAGGCTTCTTACTGTGGCATCTTATTCACAGTAACACATGTTTGTTTCCTTCCCCCGTGAGGCCTCAGTTTATTTTCTTGTTGTCCTTTTCATCCAGCTTCCTCTCCCTCACCTTAGGGTGGTGTGCTGGCTGCTACCTGCCCAGCCGGGTGACAGGTCCCGGAGTGAGTGTTCAGCTGTTTGCCTCTTAGCCGTTAGGCTGCTGTGGGACAGGCCTTTGCAGGCGTCTCTGTCTCTGTTTTGGAGAGCTTCCCCTGGAGCTGTAAGAAACTAGGAGCAAACGTTGGGCATGTTCTTCCCCAGAAAAGATTCCAGTATTGACCCTTGGAGGCCTCTCAAGCCTTCGTCCTTCCTGGAGGAGGCTGGCTGGAGGAGCAGAAGTTGGGCAGGTGTCTCTAGGCTCCCTGGGCTCTACCCAACTGGGTTTGTCACACCCTCCTAAGCCCCGTGTTAGGGCTGTTTCTGGGGCCTCCAGGTGACAGTCCTTTCTTCCAAAGACCCTCTGATAAGAGCCCCAAGTCAGCAATTCAAAAGCCAAGTCATGATAAAGAAGTCAGTTCTAGCCCCTCCCTGCCACATCACCAGTCCTCTCCCCCGGACGGCCCCACAGCTTTCCTTATCTGTGGGAGCTGGGTGTGGCTCTCGTGAGCGCCAGGCCACTTCTAGGGTTGCATTCTTTACGGGTGGCTCAGTGTGCGTGCAGCTGGGGTTGTGTGGACTAGTAACCTTGATGCCCAGCCAGATCCTTCAGGGAGGGGACTCATGCAGCCTGAACCACTTGGTACAAACCAGCTGCTTTGAAGCCCCCATTTGTCCCTGAGGCATCAGGCGCCCCCTCCCGTGAGTGGAAGGAATGTGTTTTAATGAGGAGACAGGCTGTTGAGTTCCACCCTGCAGTTCCCGCAGGTGCCCAGCTTTTCCTTCTTGGACCTGGGAAGAAGTCCCAAAGCCTCAAAGTCTGCTTCAGGACGGCAGCTGAGGCTCAAGAGCGCTGCTCCCAGGGCCCCTGTGACATCACTTGGGAGGAAAAGAGAAGAGCTGAGAGGTGACACTTCATTAGGGAGATCCGTGGCTTCCCAAGGCCACCCCTTCCCAGAGCAGAAAAGAGACCGGGGACCAGGAAATGCACTTGTTTGGAAAGCTGCCTTCTGAGAAGCTGGGCTCGGCTCCCTTCTGAGCACAGGTGGTGCTGTGCTGGTATTCGCACCCAGTCGGCCAGCCCCTCATATCTCCCCTCCATTCTCCCTGGGCCGTCATCCCAGCAAAGGCCCAGCCAGATCAGAGGTGCCCTGGGATCGGACTGCAGGGTGAACTAGTTCACTCGACTAACAAGCACACTGAGGCCCAGAGCGGCCGTTCAACAGCTGAGGTTGGACTAGAACTCGAGCCTCTTGGTCAGTGATGGCGAACCTTTTGAGCTCGGCGTGTCAGCATTTTGAAAAACCCTAACTTAACTCTGGTGCCGTGTCACATATAGAAATTTTTTGATATTTGCAACCATAGTAAAAACAAAGATTTATATTTTTGATATTTATTTTATATATTTAAATGCCATTTAACAAAGAAAAATCAACCAAAAAAATGAGTTCGTGTGTCACTTCTGACGCGTGTCGTAGGTTTGCCATCACTGCTCTTGGTTGTGCTGGTTCTACTAGGCCACCCCCAGATTCTCGTCACCCTGAGTTCTTTCACTCCCCAGGAGCAGGGAAAAGGGCTCTTTCCAGCCTCCCACCATGGCAGCTGTAGCCCCGGGACCCAGAAGGAAGGCAGGTGAGGTGGTCAGAGCCGGGTGAGGTGAGAGGGGCTGAGGTGAGAGGGGCTGTGGGGGTGAGGGAGCCATCAGCCACGGGATTACAGTAAAGGAGGGCGTTGCTGCGCAGCCACCTCTGAACCAGGCAAAAGGAAATGTCACGGAATCGGCTTAGTGAGTTGCTTCAATAGAAACTTCATCCAAGGCCGATAATAAATGAGTTACATAACTCAGCAGGTCACAGCTCTAACTAAGCCCTTTATAGGCCATCCATCCACATTTATTTCCTGGATTTTATAACTGCTGCTGGAAATGAAAAAAGGAGGGGGTGAGGATTAGAGGGAGAGAAGCAATGTGACTGGAATAAATCAGTCCACCCCAGGCTCCTGGCCCACACGCCCGCCACAGCTTATCCTGGGGGCTGCCGAGTGCCAGCGGCCAGGAGGCTCGGACCCGCCCAGGCTGCTTTCTCGCTGGCCCTCAGTTTCCTATTCTTTCTCGCTGGCCCTCAGTTTCCTGTTCTGTAAAATGACAGGTTGGACAGAAGAGTTCCAGGGTCCCCTTCCTCTAAACATGAGCAAAAGGGGATTACGGCTTCTTGCCCAACCCCCACCAGGGTTTGTTGGGGCAGTGAGGTTCAGAGGAGAGAGAAGGCTGGCCCACTTTGGGGGAGCGGGGTTGTTGAGGCCAACCTGGGTAGGCAGGGAGCCTGGAGGAGCACAGGGTAAAGGACCCTTGCCACCTTCCCCCAGCCTTCAGGTGCCGAGGTCCAGAGGTGGCCCTGTGTCAGGACACAGCACACGCGCGCGCGCACACACACACACACACAGTCCCGGAGAGGAGGGTGGCTCACAGCATTTGCCATCCTCCGGCCCCGAGAGGGCTCAGGGCTGCTCCCAGGCACTGGAGTATAAATGTCTCAAACTCCAGGTGACAGGCCCCCACCCCTTGGGGACAGGGAGACTCCTGCCACCCACATACCACTCAGAGCTTCCTCCTTACCCAGCCTCCTGTGCAAAAGCGCAGCACAGGTCCCACCAGCGGGGAGTGCAGTGCAGAGCTGGTGGGGGAGGGAAGGGCCTGGAAGAGAAGCGTGGTGGGGGAGGGGCATCGAGGTGTGGCATCGGAAAAGGACAGGGCAGCTGGGTGGGAGCTGGAGCAGCCAGAGGGACGGGGCCCTTGGGAGGAACTTGGGTGAATGGCAGCGGGGCTCCTGGCCCCTCTCCTCAGGGGCCTGGGGTCAGGCCTTGGGTGCACAAGATAATGTTGCATGTACAGTTAGATTCTGCTTCAGTGTAACACTTGGAAATACTTTTTAAAATATATTTTCATTAATTTCAGAGAGGAAAAGAGAGGGACAGAAAGATAGAAACATCAATGATGAGAGAGAATCATTGATCAGCTGCCTCCTGCACGCCCCCCACTGGGGATCAAGCCCATAACCTGGGCGTGTGCCCTGACCGGGTGACCTCCTGGTCAATGCTCAACCACAGAGCCATGCCAGCCGGGCAACACTTGGAAATATTTTCTCTGCTGCGAAACATAATGTGAACTCAGCAATGCTGAACCTAATGAACAAAAGCATTAGCTAAATCGTTTGTCAGAAACAGTTCTCTTGAGGTGTTCAGAAGAGAATTTTGGTGCCTTGAGAATAAATAAAGACCAGAGAGAATTTCAAACAAAGGTGAACCGGAAGCCATGTGGGGTCATGTGGAAATCACACGGAGTCTATAGCTCAATGAATTTTTTCAACGTGAATATACCCTCATAGCCAACATGAAGTCTCTTGATCTTGCTGTGTTTTTTTCTGCCCCAAATACAAATTTGACTAAATAGCACTGAAAGGTAATTTGTCTTTAGTCTCTTAAAGGGGCAACAAAAAAGGAAATTCCACCATGCATCATTCCGTAAAGACCTCCTTATAGAAGCTTCTCTCCACCCAAATCTCTCTCCCTTCTTCCCTTCCATTCATTCCTTTCAAAAATATTTATTGAACAACTACCAGTTTAGGCACTGGGTCGATAATGATAAACAAGATATCAGCACACTGCTCTTGATCCTTAAGGCAGCTGCGGGGCAGGGGTTCCCCGCTGGGCAGGTGGCTCAGACTAGGGTCCTGCTTTTGTGGCAGGAGTGGGTCACATGGGAGTCACCGGGTGGAATGTATTGATTGGAAATATTCAGGGTTGATGTTTTTCCTCTCTAAACTACCTACTCTGAGATTTGCCTCGTACTAGATCTCAAATTCTACGCTGCCTCTATTTAACCTGCAGATTATTTGGGGCCATATATACACTGAGTGGCCAGATTGTTATGACCACCCCATCAGTACAATGAAGTGAATTAGTTATGCAAATAATAATAAAACCTTGAGAGTATTTGCTTAGGAAGTTTTTAATATTCAGTATTTTGGGAAGTGTCAATGAAGTACTGGTGGGGTGGTCATCATAATCTGGCCACTCAGTGTGTACTTTATAACATTTAGATGTACTTATCTCAGTAAACATATGCCAAATATATTTTTTAAAACAGGTACCACTCTGTGATGATAATTGCAGAAGTTAGGTATCCTTAAAGGAACACCACAAATTGTGTGTGTGCACATGCACACATATTCTATTCGCCCATGACATTGCTGTATAAGGAAAGTATTCCTGGACTTGTACATTCTTACTCCACTCTCACTGGTCCTAAATTCCTATACCAGAGAGCCCTACACGATCCAGAAGGGAACCCAGCAAGAATTTTACTCTGAATGACAATGTGGCCAGATGGTTTCAGGCTGGGACGCTGTTAGTGGTGTGTCGCTATTTCAGATTATAAAGTGAGAACTCTGAGTCCTGCTTCTACCGCTGCCATCAATGACATGGGACGGCAACTTTGCCTTCACTCCCACATCCCCCTTCCCAAGTGTACACAGCTGTTAGGCGTTTCAAATACGTTGTTTCTGTAAAATCAACGTGCAAAGCACAGCACCCGACACAAAGCAGCTAACGCACTTCTGTCAACGTGGGATTGAAGGAAAGCATCGTAAGGCTGCTGTGTTACTGGCCACACTAGCAACTTCCTGCCACAGCCCCGGGGAAGTGCTGGGTGAGTCCCTGGGAAAAGTAAATAAATAGAAGCAGTTTCCTTTATGAAAGCAAAGATGACAACCGTGAGCAGGTCTAGCCCTAGTTTAAGAATTTGAAGGTTGGTGGGATCAGGCCTTGGGTGGGGGTTCGGGAAGCCTCCCCACCCCCACCCCCAGCTGGTGAGCCCCTGCAGAAGGTGGGCAGAGGCAGGAGGGCCTGCAGCTCCCAGCATCCCCGGGAGGGAGAGGGGAGGTGTGCCCTCAGCATACTCAGCCCTGCGCTCTAGGGGAAAAGGCAAAGGTAGCATGTGAGGAAGAAACTTCCAATCCAGACAGAATGTCTCCCCCTCGGAGAGGCCCTCGCGGAGGAGAAAGCTCCTACCTGGAGACTCAGGACAGTTCCTTTTATTTTTATTATTTTACATTAAAAGTTTTTTCAATCACCGTTTACATTCAATATTTTGTATTAGTTTCAGGTGTACATGATGCCCCCGGTAAGTCTAGCACCTGCAGTGGTGATTACTGACTGTGGTTACTGACTGTATCCCCTGTGCTGTACTTACATCCCATGGCTACTCTGTAGCCACTGACTTGTAATCCTTAATCTCCACCTTTTCCACCAGCCACCCACCCCCTCCCACCTGGCAGCACTGTCCTCCACATCTGAGTCTGCACAGACCCTTTTATTAGGTCCTTGATTGTACTCAGCCAGTCCTTGGAGTCCGTGGTCCTCCCCTCCCCTCCCCTCTGCTCGCCCTGCCCCCTCCGGGGCGGCCTCCTTCCAGAAACAGCTGCGTGTCTGGGCTTGTCCGGTCAGCTGGGTTTCCAGACGCAGACAGGAGCCCCACCCTCACCCCAGCCGGACCATTGCTGACGTTTGGGGGGGTGCTGGTGTCCCCCCATTAAACAGGTGCCTGAAACGGAGACCCAGCGGGGGAGGGTGGTGTAATCCCTAAGTGAGCTCCTGACCAGTCAGTCCAGAAGCCCGGCCCCGGCTGGGAGACAGAAACCCCAAGATCATCTCAGAAGATTCTCATGTGATGGTCACCGCATGTGCCCACTCCACCCCCACCCGCCAGCAGGGTGTCCCGGGCCAGCCTGGGGCAGGTGCGAGGCCAGTCCGGCTGCTTCACGGGCTTCACTTCCTGTGGCCCTAAGGCAGCTGGGGGCTGGGGTTCCCCGCTGGGCGGACGGCTCAGACCAGGGCTTCGCCACCTCAGTCGGCATGATTGGTTTTTCTGTGTGGTCTGTGCTCTGCATTGAGGATATTTAGCGACATCCTTGGCCTCTACCCACTCAATGCCAACAGGACACGCGTGCCCTCTCCCAGTCTTAACCAAAAACGCCTCCAGGAGTTGCCAAATGTCCTCGGGAGCAAAACCCTCCCTGAGAGCCGCCATCTTAGACGACAGGTGTCCCAGGACGGGGTTATGCTCTCCCTGCTGCTGCCTCTCTGTGGGGAAAGTCCCCTTTGAAAACCGCTCCCCGAACAAGCTCCCACCTTCAGTGGGACGCCAGGGGCTCCTTCACGGAGTCGCTGTGAAGAACACTGCTTACCGGGAAAACGCCCGGATGGAAAGCCTCCGAGCCAGCCACCTGCTCCCTCTGACCCCCATGCAAGGCCAGTGGGACTGGGGGTGGGGTGGACGTGACTGGGGAGGGATGGAGGGGGGGTTGTTGGGGGAGGAGGCACGTGCGGCCAGGCCCCTGCATGCCCAGCAGCCCGAGGCGAGGCAGGCGGCAGTGCCCGGCCAGCCGGCTGAACTTGAGCCTTCACCTTGCAGGTGGGTGGCCCTGACTCAGGCCGAGGGACGGACGGGCCTGCAGTTGTCTCATCCAGGAGTTGTTTACTGTGGCTGAGTGACCGCAACACCCTGACATGCCGGCCCCTGCAGGCAGGTCGATGGGCCCACTCAACGCAGGAGGTGGCCTTTGGTTCCGGGTTCTAGAATGGGATGGGGGCGTGGGGGAGGGGCTTCGGGACTCCAGGAACTTCCCCTTCCCCTGCTCTGTGACACGTTGTAGAGACACCTGGAGCTCAATGTCAGATGTCAGCTCTCTGGGCCTCAGTTTCCTAGTCTGTGAAATGGCGGACACGGGCGGGATGATTTCTAATAATTCACATGCATTGAGTATCTCTCAGGTGACACAGTTTTTACGTACATTTCATTTATGCAGTGCTCTCTGAGCTAGGGACTGTAATTATTATCCTCCTTTTACAGCTGAGGAAGGAAGCTGAGCTCAGAGAAGTTAATTAACTTGCCCAAGGTCACACAGCCAGTAAGTGGAGGGAGCCAGTCCTGTATCTAGGTCTGACCCAGCGGCACTGCGGTGCACAGAGTGACAATGAGTACCCAGGGATGGCAGGGTGACCTGCAGCACGAGGAGGGGCAGGACCACGCACCACGGCAGTGTGGGGAGGAGCTGACGATGACTCAGGTTTGGAGCCTGAGGGACTGGGAGGGAGGCGGTGCTATTAATAGAAATAGGGAAGTCAGGAGGCGGAGCGGGTTTAGGGCTGGAAGATGACAAGTGCATTCTTAGAGGTGTTGAAGCTGATTTGCTACTAGGGGGACATTTAGGTCAAAATCCAGTTCAATTAGGAAAATTCAGCACCTACTACCAGCAACCTCCAAACCTGGGCCTGGGCTGAGCTGCCGGGCTGCGTCTGCTGCAGCCACTGCCCGGCCCAAGTTCAAGTCCCTCATTGACCGCTGGGGGGCGCCACTAGTGCACGGACCACGGTGCACCTACTTGAGTGCCCGCTGTAGGGTCGACCCAGGAGAGACAAAGTTTTACCGAGCCAGCCCCCCGCCCCCCCCCCCCAGCCACACACACACACACACACACACACACACACACACACACACGGAGGGCAGAGGTTTCTTCCTTTTTCAGGGGAGGGAAGAAGGAGAGCTCACCAGCCGCTGAGCTGCTAATCTCCCCATTCCCCCAGGCACCCGCAACTGCCATTTCAGGGATTTCTGTTGATCTTAGAACCTGTAGGAGGGAGACTGGGGGAGGAGGGGAGCCCCCTCCTCTGAGTGTGCGTTGGGGACCAGCCTGGGGACACCTGCCTGTCCTGGCGCTGCAGGCGACCTCCGGTGGCCACGGAGCCCAGGGAACCAGATCCCAGCTGTTCCAAACCGCGTGTCTCCCTGACATTTGCGTCAGCAGCTCTGCCCTTTGACTTTTAATTCCTGGGAGTGGAGGGTGGAGGCAACCTTGGCAATCAGGACTCATTATCTGCAATTCGATTCCAGCAGCAGTTACTGGGGTTAGGCCTGGCCGCCTGCCCTCCCCTCCACCTCCCACACCCCAGATATACGGCCGAGCAGAGGGCAGGAGGGGTTCCTCTGGGGAGACACCCGCCCCCTCTCTGTCTCCTGACCTCCAGGAGCGTCCCGAGGAAACTGATGCTTATAAAAGTGCGCTGAGACCCCAGAACGAGGGGGTGTCCCAGGCTCTCACCCAGCCAGGCCTGGTGCTCCCTCAGGCCAGCGTCCAGCTGCACTGGGGCTTGTTTGGGACATGGGTCGGCCAGGCCAGGAGGTGCTGGCCTCCCAGCTGCCAAGGTTAGGGGTTCTCAGAAGGGAGGGGGTGGGTTAGCACCGAGAAGCCAGTGGGGCACCCCACGCCCTGTTCCTCTTCGGTGTCCTGTGTCTCTATATCTGGCTTTGGCAACACCAACGTGCCCTCGCAGAGGGGCAGGCGGGCAGCGGGAGCCGCCGTCTCTGGGGCCTGGGCTATTTTGGAAGCAGCCTGGAGGGCGTTAGGGGAGGCAGGGGAGGTGTGAGGGAACATTTCCTCCTGGCTGGGAGGAGGCGAGGGTGTGTGGCTAGACTTGGCCCCGAGGCTGTTCTCAAAATTCCCTGTAGGTTCCTCCAATGTTCCTTCTGCTCAGGTTTCCTGGGGATGCCTGGCGCTGGGGCTGTGGGGGCTGAGTCTGGGCAGGAACCCCACCCCTTCTCCCCCTGGGTTTTTCCAGCTGCTCAGATATCATCCCTCAACTAAGAACAGCCCCTTCCAGGCCAGGTCCCCTCGGCGGTTTCCAGCTTTCGATTTCGCAGGCCACTAACGTTTCCACGAAGACAGCCTAAGATCTGATATGGTCACCAGCTTTCCATTTTGCTGAGTTAAGGATGTTAAAGGCCATGTCAAAGGAAAGGCCCTTTTTAATATCTCTCTCTCTCTCTCTCTCTCTCTCTCTCTCTCTCTCTCCCTCCCTCCCTCCCTCCCTCCCTCCTCTCTCCTCCCTCTGCAAATACACAGCTCCGGTAAGAGGGCCGCACTCAGAGTGAATAGGTCCAGCTTTATGAAAACCTCCCTATAGTGTCCTTATTTTTTTCTTTTCATTTTGCCACAAGCAACAGTTGGCCCCTGGGCACCCCGTCGATGGACAAGTGTTCCAGGAACTGCTGGTCCCTGTCACTCCTCTGCTGGGCCTAATGTTAAGGGCAGCCAGCAAGGCGGGGGGCGGGGGGCTCCTCAGGGCTTTCTCTCTAGTGGGCTCATGCAGCCGCCACTCTGCTTCTTACCTCTTCCCGCTCATCCCACCCCCAATATCTGCAGGAAGGGGGTGGGAACGGCTTCCCGCTGCTCCCAGCAGAGAGCCTGGTCACAGGGGGGCCACTGATGGGGGCTCCTGGAGAAGTCGGGCTCCTCTGAGGGATGCGGCTGTGGGAGGGGTGTCTGGACAGGCTCGGGACCGCCGAGGCCGCCACTCCCTGGCCCTGTGATCTGAGACCAGCCCCACAACCTCCCTCCCTCCCAGAGCTTCTGTGCCTCGTTCTATAAAATGGACCATCAACTCCCCATCAAAGGGCCAGTGTGAGGACCAGATGAGAGAATGTTTGTGAAAGTACGTTGTGAACTATAAAGCAGAGGCAGGGGTAGTTATTATCATTATAGGAAACTAGTAAATGGCTGGAGAAAGAGCACCCCAAAAGCTGACTTCAGCTTCTGGGTGCAAAGACGGGGCTCCTACCCACCCTCACCACGTCTGGGATCTTGGAGCCTCTCCAAACCCACAGAGGAGCAACCCCAGCCTGGTCCCCGCTAGTCAAGGAGGCCTGGCCCGGACCAAGCCTTCTGCCCCACACAAAGCCCGGCCCTGGGCTTGTGCGCGGAGAAAGGGTCTGACATTCCTCAAGGCTTCTGTTTCCGTGGGGTGGCCACACTGCATAGTTATCGATGTCTACCGCTCCCCAATTGGAGAGAAGTGTGTGGAGGGCGTCCCCCAAAAGGAGGCCCTGTTGGGTGGGATGAGGAGCCCAGTCCAATGCCTGCACTTCAAGGCAGTCAGAGGAGCTGTAAGGACCGCCCTGCCCCCGTCCCATGTCGCTGTGGGGCGGGGTGGGGAGCACCCCACCCACGCGCCCAGGCAGGTCCACACCTACTCTAGCTGTTGGCTTCAGACACAACCCTTTGCCTCTCTGAGCCTCAGTCTACTCCTCTGAAAACAGGGCTGAGTCCTTACCTCCGGGGTTGCTGTGAGTTATCAGGGGTCACTTGTGGATGCCCAGTCTCTGAGAGGTCCCCGCCCACCTTCCCCGGACGCCCTGGCATAGTCACCATGGCCCCCAGGAACCTAGGGGTCCCCAGGAAATGTGAGCCTGTGGCTGGGCTGCTGCCCCGCCCAGAGTGGATCCCCAGGCCCTGCCCCGGACAGGGGCCAATGGGGCAGGTTTCCTTGCCTCAGCCAGGCCCTGGCTCCCTCCCCCCGCCCCCAGCTGCTCAGCAGCCAGTTGTCAGGAAGTCATTGCCACCTTCCCCAGCCCGCACCCCCACCGGGCCCAGTGCTGACACCCGTTTGGCAAAGAGGTCGGAAAAGCCAAAAGCCGCTGACTCTTCCAGACCCTGAGTTCATTGACTGGTCAGGGACCGCCAGCCACACGCTGACCATGTGGTCAGAGGAGGTTTGCGGAGTGAACCTTCAGGCTTTCTGAAGTCAACCCCGCCCCCGAGACACTCCTCGGATACACACACACACACACACACACACACACACACACCCTCCATACGCTTACCTGGACCTATATACCCGTGTCCTCCACACACGCATATCACACTGTACACACACTGCCTCCTCTCCCCGCAACATAAATAGTCCTACAGGCACAAGATAACTCCCTCCTGTGTATCAAATGTTTTATACAGCCACCTACCCACAAGGGCACACTCCTACACATATGTGGCTGCAAGCACAGCCTGCACGCTCACACGGGCACACATGCACTCGGAACCTCCTCACACACTGATGTGAGCTGCTGGCCACCACTAGCGAGCTACCCACGGTCAGCTTCAGCCTCTCCTGACTCACCCCGGCCTGTGCCCTGGACTCGGGCTGGGCCAGACGTGGAGGGTGGGCAGGTCTCTGAGCCCCTAGACCAGAATCCCAGGCAACCAGAGCGGAGACCATCCCAGCCAGTCCCTTCATTCTTATTTATGGAAGCTGTGCCCAGAGAGGGCAGGGACGAGGGCTTCATTCGAGGTGTCTGAGCACATGGCACGAAGGAAGCACCCAGACTCCTTCCTCCCTCCCCGCTGCCCCCCTCAGGCGCCTGGCTCAGCTCCTCCCTGCCCTGGGCAGAGCCAGCCACGCAGCTGGTCCCAGTCCCGGAGCTTCCTCCAGGAAGACCGCCCGGATTGGGTGCGGTGTGAGGCTTTCACCCTCTGCCCTGGGTGCAAGGTCATTGGAAGCTGCCGGGGAGGGTGCCCCCTGCTGAGGAAAAGCCTTCATGGGCCTTGGCTGAGTCCCACCCGCTGCTGCAGCCTGGCCCCTTGCTCCCTGCCTGGGTCTCCCTCCCAGGACTCAAGACCCTCAGCCTAGATGTGGTTCCATCAAGGCGCCCCAGGCTCCGGGGCTGACTGTCCCGAGACTGTCTGTTCACAGGGGTACGGATTTCTGCCTGGGACAGTGCCTGGCACCCAGTAGGCGCTCAACAAAGTGTGTCTGGATGTTCCTCCTCCGGCTTCTCACCGGGAATCCGGCACCCGGCTGTTTCCCATCAGCCAGGAGCTGGGTCTGCCGTGTGGCCGCGTGACCTTGGACCTGTCCGTCCCCCCTGAGCTTCAGCTGCCAACTCGGAGGGAGGGGTTCCCGGGAGCGTGCGGGGGGGGGGGGGGGGAAAACCAAGCCCCCAAAAATGCCCCCTCTCTGTTGGGTTTTTAAGGGGCACCCCTGTGGGCGAAAGCCACGGGGGAACCCCCGAATGGTTAAAAAAATTTTTTTGCCAAAAAAAAAAAAAAACCCTTTCTAACCTGGGAGAGCCACCACAAAAGGGGGTGGTTTCCGGGACCCACCTTCCCCCGGGGGCCCAAACACTTTTCAGGAAAAAAAACAATTGTTTGTCTGCTTCCTGCGATCCCCAACTGGGGACCGAGCCAAGAGGCAGGGCTGCCCCAATAGACCAAAACGAGTCTG